>NW_007257714.1:143877-183410 GCF_000164805.1 Carlito syrichta | reverse complement strand
CCTCGACGTGCTGGGCTCCGGTGATCCTTCCGCCTCAGCCTTCCAAGTAGCTGGAACCACAGGCGCGCGCTACCACGCCCGACTCATTTGGATTTATTGTAGAGATGAGATCTCACCAAGTTGCCCAGGCAGGTCTCGAAACCTTGGGCTCAGGAAATCCACTCACCTCAGCCTCCCAAAGACGCGGGATTACAGGCTGAGCCACCGAGCCCTGCTCAAGCAAGCCTTTTCATCGAAGACTTTTGTTTTTCTTTCCCCCAGGTCCCCACCCTCTGCTTTCTACAAGCACGGGGCCCATCCTTGAAATTTCAGTAGAGGGTGTGGGGAGTTTCTCTCCTCACCCTGTGTGGTAGGGGATGACAGTCAGGCCCAGTGTCCCCAGCCTGCAGCATCTGGGAAGAGTCAGCCTCTGAGGTGAGGCGCCATCCCTGCCCCTCCTGAGAATGTCGCCATTCCCAGAATGCCTTCTGAGGCAGACACTGAGGACAGGAGTGAGACATTCCTGGGTGAAGACAGATGCCTCCTCCCTCCCTCCTTCCCCAGATGGAGTGATGTCGCTCCCCCATGACCAAGGGCCTTGCCTGTGCTCAGACCAAGAGTAGAGATGGAATCAGAAAGGAAAGCCATGCGTGGGACCTCCTCATTCATAAGGCCCTGGGTAAGCCTCAATGGAATGGGAAGAAACTGGGGTTCTTAAGTAGAAAAGCAAACGCGACACGGGTCACACCAGATGGGCCGGCCCTTTATCCAGGCACTTTCTCCCCTGGTCATCAGCCCACCCAGGACTCCACAAGTAGATTAGGGAGGATGACAGGGTCCATGCTTAGAATGAAGTATGGACAGTCCACCAAAAGGATGACTTCACCATTGCCATATTGACCACAGACGATAAAGAAGAGAGTCCAAGCCGGGCTCGGTGGCTCAGCCTGTCATCCCGGCACTTTGGGAGGCCGAGGCAGGTAGATTGCCTGAGCCCATGGATTCGAGACCCACCCAGGCAACTTGGCGAGACCTCGTCTCTACAACAAATAAAAAAAAATTAGCCGGGCGTGGTGGCGCTCGCCTGTAGTTCCAGCTACTTGGAAGGCTGAGGTAGAAGGATTGCCAGAGCCCAGCGGGTCGAAGCTGTGGTGGCCATGAGCATGCCACTGCACTCCAACCTGGGCGACCGTGAGACTCTGACTCAAAAAAAAAAAGAGTTTCCAAAGCCCACGCAAGGAAAGGGTTTAGAACAGCAAATAGAAGGAAAATAATCACCTATTTGCAGGTGTTAATTTGAAGTCTGTTAATTACCAGGAGAAAGAGAACCGTGTGAAAATTATTGTTTCAGCCGTATGCCTCTGGTTTATATATATCCCAGGCAGTAGCTGGTGCTCTCAGGCAGAGAGATACAAACGTAGGGTTCTGACATTCCACTGAAACATCACATCACAGACAACAGGAAGAGCAGGAAAATGAATCTTAAACCTTTCTAGACTGTTCTGCCATCTTTTGATAATTAGTTGCAGTATTTGGCCAGGCACAATGACTCATGCCATAGTCCCAGCAGTTTGGGAGGCCAAGGTGGGAGGACTGCTAGAGCCCAGGAAGAGTTCAAGCCCAGGCTAGGCAACAATGCGAGACCTTGTCTCTAAAAAAAATAAAAATTAGCTGGATGACTTGTGGCTTTAGTCTCAGCTACTCGGGAGGCTGAGGCAGAAGGATCACCTGAGCCCAGGAGGTTGAGGCTGCAGTGAGCCGTGATCATCATCAAGGACTGTCTGAGTCCAGGACGTCATGACAACAGTGAGCCACGATGGTGCCACTGCAGTCCAGCCTGGGTGACAGAATAAGAGACTAACTCAAACAATAGCAATCATTTTTATCAGTTGCAGTATTAGATCCAACATTTCAAAGAAATCAACAGCATTTCCAATCCCATCTAGCACAGGAGAAGATAAGATGGACAGTTTGTGTCCTGAAATCAGAGGTAATATAAAGACTTAGGAATTAAACCAGCAGGGAAAAAAAAAATCACTAGAGCCAGCTACTTCCCTTATTTGCAGGCCGTTAAAATCGTTTTTATTTTGCTGAGAACCAAAGTGAGATTTTCCCATCAAAAAAAAAAAAAAAAGGCACAGCGAAAGAGAACTGATACAGTGAAACCCAATCGCCATGGCTGGACGGCTGCCCAGGTGCCAGGGTCATTCAGGTTATCACATTTTAAAGGGTTTTTTTGGATCAGTAGACCCATTGGTAGCAGTTTTCTGCTTCTCCCTCGTTAAATGAATCCTGTTTTTGTTCAGATAGCAAAGAAATTTGTCTGGGCAAGGTAGGTCCTTCCCTTGGGCCTAAGAGACGAGCCACGAACAGCCTGATTCTTTTCCTCTTTGCAATTGATGGGTTTAGCCAACGTGTTGGCCATTTGGCCCCAGTTCTTAGCAAGAAAACCTAAGGGGAAGACTTCCAGTGACTTTGGGAAGGATTTTCCGTTCTAACAAACAAAGAGAGATACTTAGAAGAAAGCGTATGCCCCTTCCTACCTGTCTTTGGGTGTTTCTGTTTAGTGACATGATGTCTGAAGCCACGGCGGTCATCTCACCATCCCAAGGGGAGATGATGCTCTCACACTGAATGCTTGATGACATCATTGCACCACTGAACAACCTGCAACCACATACCTGCAGAGTTCTTAAGTGATGTAAAGACTGCTTCACAGTTTCAGCCACTTTTAGTTTTATCTCCATGATATACTTGGATAAAGAGAAATAGCTTGAAGCCAACACATTATGCAAGAGTCAAAAAAAAAATGTGTCTGGACCTAGATGAGACTGTGTTGGGACCAGGACCTCTATCTGTTGGTATGCACAGCCTCCAAAGGCATTCCAAAACCAAGCAAATAGCACACGTTTACTGAGCACCTACCTGTGCTGGGTGCTGGGGTTATGAGAGTAGACAAAGTGGACAAGGTCATTGTGATCATGGAAGTTACTTTTGGAAGACAGATGATAAACAAGTAAATGAATAAGGATAGGAAAAAATACCCCTAGGCAAGGAACTTTTTTTTTTGAGTCCGAGTTTCACTCTGTCGCCCAGGCTGGAGTGCGGTGGCATGCTCGTGGCCAAGGCAACCTCGACCCCCTGGGCTTGGTGATCATTCGGCCTCAGCCTTCCAAGTAGCTGGAACTACAGGCATGCACCACCACACCCAGCTAATTTTTTGATTTATTGTAGAGATGAGGTCTCGCCAAGTTGCCCAGGCTGGTCTCGAACCCCTGGGCTCAGGCAATCCTCTCATCTCGGCCTTCCAATGTGCTGGGATTATAGGCATGAGCCACCGCACCCAGCCTGCAAGGAATTTTCTAAGTATTGGTTCAAACCAATTCCAAGTATAAACCCAGACTCTGGAGTCAGAACTGGATTCCACTTTCATCTCCACCACTTACTGTGACCTTGGGAAAGTTATTTAGTCTTTCTGAGTGTCAGTTTTCTCATCTGCAAAATGACAATAACAAAAAAAAACAACAGCTGGATGCAGTGACTCACACCTGTAATCCCAGCACGTTGGGAGGCCAAGGTGGCAGGATTGCTTGAACCCAGGAGTTCAAGATCAGGTGTTTTCGCATGCCCCTGTAGTCTCAGCTACTCGGGAAGCTGAGGCAGAAAAATTGTCTGAGCCCAGGAGATAGAGGCTTCGGTGAGACCTGCTGGTGCCACTGCACTTTAGCCTGGGCAACAGAGTGAGACTCCAACTCCGACCCAAACCGAAACAACGAATAGGGTTGTCGTGAAGATTAAATAAGCAAACACACTCTCTATAAAGTGCTTTGCATAGAGTCTGGCACACAGTGTCTCTTGAGGAAGGATCATCAGCCCTGTCATTGTCACCTTCACAGTAATTTGTGCCCGGCGTCGTGGGTGTCAAACGGTGATCAAGACATACACCCTGCATTCAAGATAGCAGGGCGGCAAGAACCCAGATCTGGCCACGGAACAATCAGAAGTTAGGTGAAAACAAAGAAAGAATTAGGCAGAAAACAAAAGGATTCCTCTGGTAACCAGGGTTGGCTTAACTGGGGGGCCCAGTCTCGACATTTTCCCACACATGGTTTATAACCACTGACTCCTTTTCCAAGAGGGAGAGAAATATGTGAACGATGGCTACTCTTCTTTCGCATACAGCCATGGTTCCTGAGAGAATCAAGTGGGCTTTCTCTTTCTCCAGTGAAGTGAAAAACACAGGGTGTGTGGATCTGGGTGGCGTTTCTCTGTTCATGCTACATACCGGCAAAATACACACAGATACCCCCATCTGTGATCTCACCCAACCCCGTCTCCCTTCCTTCATTCCCTCAAAATCTTTTCCACCTCGTGTGTTTACCTGCTGCCATCGACTGCTCCCTGCCTATCTAGCTAATAAAGATCAACCTCAGCCCACACCTAGAAGCTACAGCCTAGAAGCATTTCCACGATGCTCGAGGCTCCTCAGAGCCTCTGAACTCCCTCTCGCAGGGCATCTTCCCACAGTCTTGCTCACACGCTGGCTTCTTCTTTGAGCTCCCAAGGGAAATCTTTCAAGCCTTGGATAGGAATTTCATTAACAGAGGAAGGGGAGGGGAAGGGAAGAGGCCAGGGCAGACGTGGGGGAAAGAAGCGAGCATTTTTTGAAGGAGACCTAAAATTGGATCATCCTCACCCGAGTGTCCCCCATCCCTTCACTGTTTGTTATTTGGACATGTACTTGTACGTTTCGTTCGAAAGCAGTTTTTCATTCATTGGGCAAGTGTCCAGGCTTTTATCTTGGCACCCAGCCTGCAGAGCTGTGAAATCAGCCGCTCCAGACCTGTGTTTTGAGATGAGGCAGCATGTCACTTTGGAAGCCTGTTCAAAATAAGGGAGTTGGTGAAAGAGCTCAGGGTCCCGTGTCTCTTTCCCTCCCGAAAGCAGTCACATCTCTCATCTAATCTGGGGGAAGAATCTTACTTGGCCGAGAGAGAGGACAGGGCTGAGAAGGCAGTGACGAGAAAGTTCCTTAACATCAAACCTGAATAACCAGGAGGGATGGAACCCCCGGCATACTTTTCGTTGGGTTCCTCCCGCCCACCCTGCAGGTTTTTCTGGTCCTTGCTTGAGCGTGCACTCACAGGCGTAAATAAACGTGCTCTCAGCAGCCTGCGTCAGCCGGCCGGGCTATTTAAGCAGGCTGGCATCAGCAGACACGGATCGCAACCCAGGGCCTGCCTTTGCTACTCCACGTAAGTACCTCTCGAAGGCTTGCCTTTCACACAGAGGAGTGATCTTGTCTAGAAACTAGACCCAAATGCTGTAGCCCCTGTATTTGCTCTGCTGGTGGAAAACAGAAGAGGGGAAAGACAGAATAAAAATGAAAAGCTTACCCCCAAGCCGGAAGCCAGAAATTTCTATGCTCCTGGGTGTAGGATACCAGACCCTTGCCAACAAACATGCACAGGGTTGAGGTGAATTTGGAGCAAGGGGGAGCCCAGGTTGGTCTTTTAGCCAGTAGGGAGAGATGTTTTTCTTGCTGTCTCCTATTTCCGAAAGACTCTTTGAAACAAGCACTTGTGTGACTGTGTCAGATGCTATGGTTTTGTTATTTGGAAGCAGAAGATTGCTATTCTTCATGCCAGCCTTTTATTGAATAGCAGATATAATAGTCTTTTAAAAATATGTTTTGTGTTTACCGTAGGGGGACAGGGTTCAGTGTTGAATTTCTGTGTTACTTCTGTTTCTTCTAATACTTATTTATATCCGTGAAAATATTGATCTTGTTTCTGAGAAAGGAATCCCAAGCTCTGGGGTTTGGGGGAAAAGTAGGTTTGTGATGTTTGAGTACAAGGTCACCAAGGATTCAGGGTAAGTTTTTAAAGTAATGTGGGATAAGAGTCAGTGAATGAAAAGGTGCAACATGCCACATAGCTTAGACGAGAAGGTTTTAGAGAGAAGAATGCAGACAAGTTCCCATGAAGTGGCACTGCCACTAGACAGGGCCTGGAGAGTATTTTGCTAAATAGAGTTAAGTATAACTGGGACAGGCAGAGAACAAAACAAATGTACTGGGAATGGGGAGGGCAGGTGATTGATAGTGGAGGGTTTATTGTTAGCAGCATATTCATAAGCTGCATAAAGGATAGAATACAGAATACAGCATGGTATTAAGTCCATAGCTCATCCCTTTGGGCTAAGAATCTATTGACTCATAATCTGGTTCACACCTGTAATCCTAGCAAATTGAGAGGCTGAGAATGGCAGGGTTGCTCGAGTCCAGGAGCTCAAGATCAGTCTGGGCAACATAGTGAGACCTCATCTCTACAAAAAAAAAAAAAAAATCTGGTGAAAGCCAAAGACCTTCCCCAGATAGCCACCCCCTTCCCGACTCTCACGACCCCAGCTCCCACCCCTTAAACACGTCTTGCCTCTATTTCCTGGACTCCTAGAAGTTCCCCACACACTGAATGAAGAATCTTGTTGAAACTCATGCGTTATTTTTTAACTGTACTGAAGCTGTTGACTAAGAAACTTCCAGAGAAGAGGTGTTAAAGCCCTTAACACAGCAGCCGCATTTTGGCCACCCAACGGAAGCTCGGTTATAAGTTCATAAAGGTCTTATTTCCATCAAGAAGATAATGGTTAAGAGATACCTCTGAGCAAAGATGAGTTGAAGGCCAGGAGGAAGAGAAAAGAAAGAAAAAGTGGACTCTGTTCTCAAAGAGCTTGAAATCTAAGGTCCAGGAACATAACATGTAAGAAACCAAGTAAAAAAAAAAAAAAAAAAAAAAAAAATATATATATATATATATATATATATACTACACACATATATATTTTTAATGATTCCATTTGTATAAAATGATAGAAAATACAAGCTAATCTATAGTAAAAGAAGGCAGATTCATGGTTGTTTGGGGAAAGCGACAGGGGAGAAGAAGGTTGGAGCGATTCCCAAAGGGCACAGGAAAAATTGAGAGTAAAGGACATGCTTGCTGAGGTGACCATTTCTTTCATGCGAAAATGCATGCATGGTGCTATATGACATTATACCCCAGCAAACAATACTTTAGTCATTCTTTTTTATAATTAAAAAGTGTTTCTAAAAATTAGCCTATGCAACATACAAAAAAGATGAGTATTTTTGGAAAAAATTAAATTCAATAAATAAAGTACAGACTTTTATAGAACTGAGAAAGACCCCGCAGATCATCTAACCCAGCGGTTGTGGGACCTGGGACCTTTTCAAATAAAAAACACCAGTGACTGGCCCCACCCCAGACCAGTTAAATCGAAATCCTTGGGCGTGCAGCCCCTGGTCGGCTCTTAAAACTCCCCAGGGGACTCTAATGTGCAACCTGGGATGAAAACCAGTGAAACCTAAACCCTTTGCTTGACAGATGAGGACAGTAAGACCCAGAGAGAGGGCGGGCATGGTCCTTGGTCACCAAGTCCCAGGGCAGGGTGAGGCTGGAACGTCCAGGTAGTATAGCCACAGAAGCTCAGAGGTTTTTCTGGGTCCTCAAAACCACACTCTTGGCCGGCCTCTCACACCTGTAATCTCAGCATTTTGAAAGGCCAAGGCAGGAGGGTTGCTTGAGCTCCGGAGTACGAGACCAGGCTGGGCAACGTAGAGAGACCTCGTCTCTATAAAAAATGCAAAAATTAGCCGGGCTCGGTGGCTCAGCCTGTAATCCCGCGCCTTTGGGAGGCTGAGGTGAGTGGATTGCCTGAGCTCGCGGGTTCGAGTCGCCTGGGCAGCAAGACCTCATCTCTACAATAAATCAAAAAATCAGCCGGGCGTGGTAGCGCATGCCTGTAATTCCGGCTACTTGGAAGGCTGAAAGGCTGAGGCGGAAGGATCGCCGGAACCCAGCATGTTGAAGCTGCGGTGGCCGGGAGTGGCCACTGCACTCCAGCCTGGGCAACAGAGCGAGACCCCGACTCAAAATAAAACAAACAATCCTCCCCAATAAACCACACTCCTAGCTAGGAGAGGGTGTGCAAGCAGATACTTGCACATTCTCAGTCCAGGAGTTCAAGACCAGCCTGGACAACAAAGTGAGACCTCATCTCTTTAAAAAAAAAATCTGGTGAAAACCATAGACCCAGACAGGCTCTGGGGCAGCAAACCAGAGGAATTACGCAGGGCCTCAAGGGTGCCTGATTTAAGGATCGTGCCAATGCATGAGAAGGGATGTTTCAAAACCAAAGCTTCCTTTTGTTCTCTGCCTAGTATCTGGCATACACAGGAGGATTATAATTATTGAAAATAATCCCTGCAGACGCACAGGCACTCTGGGGCACAGCCAAGTTGTTCTTTCAGGAATTAGCCGAAGTTCTCGGCATCAAGATGAGTCTACTTGGCACTGCAGGGCCTTTTATTTAGGGTTTCTAGGTCAGGCCCAGGCAGAGGTGTGAGTGGGTGAAGTCTGTCTTTGTGGCTTCTGTCCTTACTTTCTGTTCCTCAGTGCCTGTGTGGGTGCAGATGCCTGTACGGCGTGGGTGTGGAACCACAGGACCTCACCGGCTCCGCCCTGACCCAGCCGGCTGTTTTGTTGGTTTCCCATCTCCCCTCCGATCCAAATATGCCATTTCTGGCGTTTCTTTCTCAGAGGGCTTAGCTCACCCATCTCTGGAAAACTAATTAAAGTCATAATGTTAATAGACGATAATGGTCTAATAAGATATGTCAATCTCCAGCATTTTTTGTTTTTTCTTCTTTTAATTTTTTTATTTTAAAGATATGGGGTACAATTCGGGGTTAGGTCTACCAATGAGCTTTTTTTTTCTTTTATGAGTTAGGGTCTCACTCTGTCACCCAGGCTGGAGTGCAGTGGCACAATCACGGCTCACAGATTCCTTGACCTCTTGGGCTCAGGAAATCCTTCTGCCTCAGCCTCCTGAGCAGCTGGGACTCCAGGCATGCGCCATCATGCCTGGCTAATTTTTTTTTTTTTTTTGTAGAGATGAGGGCTCACTATGTTGCCCAGGCTGGTCTCGAACTCCTGGGCTCAAGTGATTTTCCTGTCTTGATCTCCCAATGTGCCAGGATGACAGGCTTGAGCCACTGCACCTGGCCCCTCCCTAGCATATTAAATAGGTTCTGGCAAGATAAAGTGCCTGGGAGTTCTTTGAAATGTTATATAAATATAATTATCATTTGAATGCTAAAATGGGGTTATCAGAGGAATCAAAGTTTTTTTGTTTTTGTTTTTTTTGAGTTGGAGTCTCAAAATTTTCAGTCCATTCTTTGCTCCATACCTTTGTCCTCATCAGAAGTAACTGCCTTTCATTTATCTTTCTGAAAAACGGAGAGCCACCTTAAAGTACTACACTAGGCCGGGCACAGTGGCTCACGCCTATAATCCCAGCGCTTTGGAAGGCCGAGGTGAGAGAATTGCCTGAGCCCGTGGATTCAAGACCAGTCCCAGCAACTTGGTGAGACCTCATCTCTACAGTAAATCAAAAATGTAGCCGGGTGTGGTGGCACGTGCCTGTAGTTCCAGCTACTGGGAAGGCTGAGGCGGAAGGATCGCCGGAGCCCAGCAGGCTGAGACTGCCGTGGCCATGAGCTTGCCACTGCCCTCCAGCCTGGGAGACACAGTGAGACTCCAACGCCAGTACATAAATAAATAAATAATAAATAAAGTTACCTTGCCTATGGGTGTCAAGAAATTCTGCTCACAGGGTTTTAAAAATGTGACTTGGCTCCCTCTCTCCAGCAGAAGGCTGGCACTGGCAGGGCCTGGAGCTTCCTCTCATGGGGACCCAGTCCTGCAGCTCGGGGAAGGGGACCCTTCCTTCGCCCCCACCCCCGGGGCCCTGGGCCCCAGAGGGCCCTCTTCCTTGGGTTGGAAAAACAGACACTGCGGAGGCTCTGGAAAGCACGGGGCAGCTGCACGTGGCTCCACCCCAGAAGTGTGCGGGGCCGGGCGGGCAATGAACATGCCTCCTGGGTAAGCGCTTGCAGGGTTGTCAGGGGGCGCTTTGGGCAGAGCATCCGTGGGGAGGATGAAGGTGAGTGCCCTCCTGAAATCCCTGGGAGACCCGAGCCCGAAACCCTGGAAAAGGGATTAGTCTGTTGGCATCAGGCTGGCTGCCAACACCGGTTTGATGACGCTGTTTGGAAGCCACATCCCTCTTCCTGCCATTCAGAATTTCACTGAAAAAAAGGAAACAAATGACAGGTTTGCGCAACTGATAGCCTAGGTTTGTATAACGGATAGAGTTTCTTCCTTCTTTGGGTGACTTTTCTTTGAACATTTTCCCCTTTTCCTTTATTTCCAAATTCTCTCCGTGTAGAATGACTTAGTTCAAAGGGTCACTTGGACTTTTTTTTTTTCTGGAGTTGGAGTCTCACTCTGTGGTCCAGGCTAGAGTGCAATACATCACACAGCTCACCTCCTGGGATCAAGGGAATCTTTTTGCCTCTCCCTCCTAAGAAGCTGGGACTACAGGCGTGTGCCACCCTACCCAGCCAATTTTTTTTTTGTAAAGGCAAGATCTCATTGTGTTGCCCAAGCTGGTCTTGAATTCCTTGGCTCAAACAATCCTCCTGTCTTGGCCTCCAGAAGCGCTGGGATTACAAGCATGAGCCACTGTGCCTGGTCGAACATTTTTTTTTAAAGGATGTGTTATGACCTAACACAATTTAATGTTTGGATGTCATTGATGGCTTCCACAGACTTTTTTTTTTTTGAGTTAGAGTCTCACTCCCCAGGCTGGAGTGCAGTGGCACGTTCACGGCTATCCCAGTGTCAACCTGCTGGGCTCCGGCAATCCTTCCCCCTCAGCCTTACAAGTAGCTGGAACTACAGGCACGCTACAATGCCCAGCTAATTTTTGATTTATTGTAGAGACAAGGTCTCGTCAAGTTGCCCAGGCTGGTCTCGAACTTGTGGGCTCAGGCAATCTACTCGCCTCGGCCTCCTAAATTGCTGGGATTACAGGCTGAGCCTCCGAGCCCTGCCTCCACAGAATTTTAAATTTTAAAACACCAAGTGAATAGGGACAGTGGACAGAGTTTCGCAAAAGTGAAATTGTTGGCAGAAGCGTGACAGGCGGTGCAGAGTGATTTATAAAGCACTAACCTGCCCATCTAAAAACCAACCCCTGAGGATCTCGAGGGAGCCCCTGCTCTGTGCGGAGTCCACCCCTGTAGACAAACCTGATGCCCCCAGCAGAGGCTGATGTCTCCTACAGGGTGTGTGTGTGTGTGTGTGTGTGTGTGTGTGTGTGTGTGTGTGTGTGTGTGTGTCTGCATCTGCTGTCTTCCTAGGCCTGCTCACAGGTCAGCCCTGCCTTTCCGGGACTTGGATGTGAATGTGGCCTTCTAGAATATTGACTCTGAACACACAGGGGGTTTGGGATTTGGGGAGCAAAGTCTGTGATCAAGCAGCTTAGGCTGTCCCCTTATTTGTTGAGAAAATGCCTACAAGTCTCTTTTAGAAATAAGCTGCACAATCTTCCATACAACTTCAGTATAGACAAATCTCCATAAAAGACAGCTTGGCCCAGGGGGAGTGGAGTACACACCTGGTGGTCAGGAACCCAAGTCCTATTTTCTCAGTTGTAATGAAATTTTAAAGTAGGAGGGATCCTGAGAGATTGTTTCAGTGCAATGATTAATCGCACCCCCTTTTACTCTCAAAAATACCTGGCCTGACTGGGCACAATGGCTCATGCCTGTTTAATCCTAGCACTTTGGGAGGCCGAGGTGGGAGGATTACTTGAGCCCAGGAGTTCGAGACCAACTGGACAATATAGCTAGAGTTCATCTTTAAAAATAAAACTTTTTAAAAAGAAAGAGTGAAAAATAAAATAGCAAAAAAGAAAAAGGTGCCTGGCCTGAGCAATAAACTATAGGATCACCTAGGGATATAGTCAGTCCATGAAGATACAAAAGAGGAAAGTGACCTGCCTGAAATCTTAGGGTTGGGGGGTGGCTAGCTGGAACTCCCCAGGCCTCCTTCTGGCCTCTATGCCAAGTCATTTACTTGCCCTGTGACCCAGGGTCTCTGTGGGAAGCATTGTATCCATGCTGTCCAGGCTAACCGGTGCATTTATGTTGGCTCACCAAAAAGAAGTTTCACAGAAATGTTGGGAAATTGTTCATCACAAGGTCACGTTACTCTGATGTCTGCTTCAGGTTCTTATTAGCTCATGGCCATGTTTGGCCAGCAGTAGAAGCTTTTTTGAAAAATAGAGGAGCAGCCAGGAGTGGTGGCTCGTGCCTGTAATCCCAGCACTTTGGGAGGCCGAGGCGGGAGGATGGCAGGAGGCCCAGAGTTCAAGACCAGCCTGGGGAATATAGCAAGACTTCATCTCTGCAAAAAATAAATATAAATGAGCCAGGTGTGATGGCGTGCACCTATCGTCCCGGCCACTTGAGAGACTGGAGAAGGAGGATCGCTTGAACCCAGGAATTCAAGGCTGCCGTGATTGTGCCACTGCACTGCCGCCTGGGCAACAGAGTGAAACCTTGTCTCAAACAAAAAACAAAACAAAACAAACCCTTGTCTCAAAAAAAAAAAAAGTAGAGAAGTTAATCCTTACCCATCTCCACATAATTTCTTGTGACTTACTTCTGGTGGTTTTGATAAAATGTGACCAAACATATGAAGACCCTGCCAGATTTTCACAAATGAACAACTTTGCCCATGTGTTTTTAAAAAAACAAAACCAAAAAACCACCCAGGCAGACATCACTGGGTTCTAACCTCTTAGCCTACACTGGGCTAATGACAGTCAATCTAGCCATTAGATCTAGAAGGATCATGATGGAAATTTCCTGGAATTCCTAAGGTCGGGACAGATCTGCTTAGATGGTCTCGTCTTTGTTGATGTATTGCCACTTCCTTCCCGTGTGGCTTCTCCCTAGGGAAATTGACATAGACCATCGTCCTCAGCACTTATATTCCTTTTACTCTTTCCTGATTTTTAGTTTACTGGTGCCCAGAAGTGAATGTGTTTTACAGAATCTTTTTTTCTTTTTTTGAGTTGGGATCTTACTCTGTTGCCCAAGCTGGAGTATGGTTGCATGATTACAGCTCAGACTTGACCTCCTGGGCTCAGACGATCCTTTCACCTCAGCCTCCCGAGTAGCTGGGACTACAGGTGCACGCCACCACGCCACCAGCTATTTTTTTGATGTTTTGTAGAAATGAGGTCTTGCTATGTTGTTCAGGCTGGTCTCGAACTCCTGAGCTCAAGCGATCCTCTTTCTTTAGCCTCCCAAAGTGCTGGGATGACAGGCATGAGCCACCACGCCTGGTCTCAAATTTTTTTTTTTTTAAAGACCTGCCTATTTTTTTTTTAATTTTAAAGATATGGGGTACAATTCAGGATTAGATATACAAGTGGTCATCATACAGGTAAAGTTGGGGCCTCCCTTTGGTCCTTACTTTGCCTGGTTTGAGATCAGGTATCCTTATTGATGTTGTGCTCCCATCCACCCCCAACCTATGTTGTTGATGATATTTCTATCATTCTAGCCTTACCAATAGTCTCTTATTCTGTGCACCTTTTACTTATTGAAGTCTCCTGCGCTAGACATCTCTCCTGTCTTTGGTTCTCACAAGTCACTCTGTAATGTGTATCTTCATATGTTTCCTCCATAGTCCTTTGGATCTGGTTGGTAGGAAACAGAAGGTAAGCTAGCTGGTCTGTGTTTTCCTTAAGCAATATGAAATATCGAACGGTCCATGGTAAATGTAGACAAGATGTCACAAGTTCTGGTCTAACATTCCAAACATTTAGAAGCTTCTCCAGGTTCCTTAGTACTTTAATAAGAGATCGAGTGACTAAAGTCATGTTCTAGAACTTAAAGGGTGTGATATTCAGTGATCTCTCCTTCTCAGTGTCATTTTCTTAAACTTGGCCTAATTCATTCTAGAATCATTTCATTTCTTCACATGGGTCATTGATGACCCGGACAAAGTAAATGAAATGTTCTGGAAAATCCTATTGGTCATGAGGTTGAGAGAAATTTCTAAACTGTTTTGCCATTTTAATGATTGCAAAACTCGATGTCATTCACTTGCCCAAAATTATCTTCTGAGTCATTGGGAGGAGTGAACCAGATCCTTTATATCAGAATCTTGTACATATAGTGTTTATAATTTATGGTGCCATCCCTATAATCCATCTCATTGGCTCCTACGACACAGTGAGATAAGTAAGGTAGGATCATAGGTTCAATAGTCGATAAAGAAATGAGTCAGACACGGTGGCTCACGCTTATAATCTCAGCAATTTGGGAGGCCAAGGTGAGAGGATTGCCTGAGCCCCGGGGTTCGAGACCAGCCCAGGCAACCTGGCGAGACCTCATCTCTACAATAAATCAAAAAATTATCCGGGCGTGGTGGTGCTTGCCTGTAGTTCCAGCTACTAGGAAGGCTGAGGCAGAAGGATCTCCTGAGCCCAGCAGGTCGAGGCTGCAGTGGCTGTGAGTGTGCCACTGCATTCCAGGCTGGGTGACAGAATGAGACTCCAGCTCAAAAAAAAAAAAAAAAAAAGTAGATGAAGAAGTGGAAGCCCAGTGCAACTAAGTGAATTGTCCAAAGCTCCTTGGAGACCCAGTGGTACAGCTGGCAGGAGACTTGTGGGCCTTCCAGAACGCTACCCAGGCCCTTTCTGCAACATTATCTCTGATACTCAGAGAGGTAACCTACTATTGGTTCAGAACAGACCCCTGAGCTGGACCTACTAATGCAGCTGTCCTTTTAATTGTTTTGTCATGTTAATGAACTGGCTAAAGTCGCACACCCTCCGTTCGTCCCATTAGCTGAACACCTGTTCATTAAAACCACTCAGTTGGGGAGAAAATATGGTCCCCATGACTGAGTAGCATGGCAACAAGCAAGCAGCATGGATGGTCGGACTATGGCGTAATTGTGAACTCTGCAAGGTACCAGCTGTGGGTATCCATTACCTAATTGTAGCCATAAAATAATAATGTGGACCATGCAAAATAATAACTGATGAAAGTATATCTGTGCAAAAGATAATTCCATTCTCTCAGACTCTTTTCTGGACTTTTTTTTCAAACATGGCCACCGCAGCCTCGACCTCCTGGGTTCAGGTGACCCTTCCGTCTCAACCTTCTACGTAGATGGGACTACAGGCGCATGCCACCACACCCAGCTAATATTTTGATTTTCTGTAGAGACGAGGTCTTGCTATGTTACCCAAGCTGGTCTTGAACTCCTGGGCTCAGGCAATCCTCTCGCCTTGGCCTCCCCAAATGCTGGGATTACAGGCGTGAACCCCAGCGCCCGACTCTTTTCTGGACTTTTCAAAGCACACAACCAACCTGAGAAAGTTGTGCCTGCGTGCATCAGGGAGAGAACAATGACTGAAGAAAAGATATATGATTGGGCCACCTAGTATATGCTGATCACGCATGTGCAATACTGCGCAGGCCTTTATTGTATCTTACTAGGCAAGTGAAGTTGGGGCAAAAATATTGTAGAACCCATATTTTCCCAAATGTCAATCATAATGTCCCCTTCCCAGAATGGCAAACGAACAGCCCTTTTTGGAGTCAGGCACTGGGAGCGAGAACATTTTCAGAAAGAAGCTTTTAGCATTCTAAAGTGATTGGATGGTTACAGAGGAATATGACAATTTTATCTGCTTGATTCTTCATTGTATGTGTAGTGTATCTGTGTTAGTTGTTTTTTTTTTAAATATCAGACTGATTTCTATCATCAGCATTTAAACTTTTGAACGTTCAACATTCCTCCTTTTTTTTTTTCCTTTGAGTCAGAGTCTCACTCGGTCGCCCAGGCTGGAGTGCAGTGACATGCTCACGGCCACCACAGCCTTGACCTGCTGGGCTCAGGCGATCCTTCCACCTCAGTCCTCCAAGTAGCTGGAACTACAGGCACGTGCCACCACACCCGGTTAATTTTTTGATTTATTGTAGAGATGGGAGTCTCACCAAGTTGCCCAGGCTGGTCTCGAACCTGAGCTCAGGCAATCCTCTGGCCTTGGCCTCCCAAAATACTGGGATTACCGGCGTGAGCCACTATGCCTGGCCTTACTTCCCCTCTTTCACGCAATACATTTGCCTCCCTCCCTTCAGTCTCTTGAAATAACCAATCTAATTAATGTTCTCCCAAACAAAACATAATTAGGAAGTTATATGGGCAACAGAGATTAATAACTGGCTGAGTGCAGTGGCTCATGCCTATAATCCCAGCACTTTGGGAGGCCAAGGCAAGAGGATTGCTTGAGCCCAGAAGTTCAAGACCAGCCTTGGCAACATAGTGAGTCTTTGCCTCCAAAAAAAAAAAAAAAAAATTAGCTGGGCACGGTGGTACACACCTGTAATCTCAGCTACTCAGGAAACTGAGGTGGAAGGATCCCCTGAGCCCAGGAGTTGGAGTCTGTGGTGAACAGTGACTGTGCCGCTGCACTCCAACCTGGGCGACCGAGTGAGACTCTGACTCAAAAATAATAATAATAAAATAATAATAACATTCCTCCAAAACACACACACACACAAAATATTAATTAGCTGCCACTGTGACTTATGTGGGTCATTTTTCCTCTCTACAAACTATTTGCAAAGTCGATCTCTTTGTGATTTGCTTTCAAGCTTAGGAGTGCAAATTTCTCTTCAGGTTTAATGGTTTCCTTTAGAAAATACTAAGATTCCCCCGCCCCCAAGAGAAATCTCTTTGTCTCAGTTCCTGGTGTATTAGGGCATCAGACATTTTCAAAGCGATCTGATAATTCAATTTGCTTCACAAATCTGACCTCTTCTGTAGTATCTGGCTTGAAAAGCCCTGAGCACGTGGCTGTGCCCCATAGAAATCTCTAGGACAAACCGTTTTTGTTTCTCTGTTTATATCTGATCATAGGACTAAACTCTGTTTGAGATGCAACAGATATTCACACTTACTAAGCATTAGCATAGTCATACTAACAATACCCAAAGCAGACCGAGGCCTCAAATAATTCATCCACCAGACAAATGTCTGCCCTACGTATTCAAATTGCGATAAAAAGGAAAGTTCAGGAAATTTGAAGCTACAGTGTATCCTCTTATCGTTGTCCACAGAGCTGCGACAGTATGCTTGCTTTTTTTTTTCTTTTGAGTTGAGGTCTTACTCGGTCGCCGAGGCTGGGGTGCGGTGGCCTGATCAAAACTCACTGCAGCCTTGACCTGCTGGGCTCTGGAGATCCTTCTGCCTCAGTCTCCCAAGCAGCTGGAACTACAGGAGCACGCCACCACACCCAGCTACTTTTTAAAAATTTTCTGTAGAGACAAGTTCTCACTATGTTACCCGGGCTGGTCTCGAACTCCCAGGCTCAAGGATCCTCCTACCTCGGCCTCCCAAAGTGCTGGGATTACAGGTGTGAGCCTCTGTACCTGACCAGTATGCTTTCTTAAGAATAAAAAATAGCCTCCTGTGTTTAGGTATATGTTGTTGTATCCTCCAAGATCCTAACAGACCTGCATCTTATTCATAACGGTAGTTGAGATATCTAAGTTCAATGAGAACATTTCTGCTATTCCGTACCTAAGTGAGTTACTGAATGTTTCATGTTTCTTTATTTTTAAAATATTCTTATTTTATGTATTTATTTATTTATAATTTTTTTTTAAAGATGTGGGGTACAATTCACGATTAGGTATACAGGTACCCTCGTTGATGAGGTGTGCCTCCTCCAATGTTTTATTTCCATATTTTTTATTTTTTTGAGTTGGAGTCTCACTCTGTTGCCCAGGCTGGAGTGCAGTGATACGCTCACGGTCACCGCAGTGTTGACCTGCTGGGCTCAGGTGATCCTTCCGCCTCAGCCTTCCCAGTAGCCAGAACTACAGGTGTGTGCCACCATGCCCAGCTATTTTTATGATTGATTGTAGAGACAAGGTCTCTTCATGTTGCTCAGGCTGGTCTCGAACCCCTGGACTCAGGCAATCCAAGTAGCCAGAACTACAGGTGTGCGCCACCATGCCTGGCTAATTTTTTGATTTGCTGTAGAGACGAGGTCTTGCCATGTTGCTCAGGCTGGTCTCGAACCTCAGGACTCAGACAATCCAAGTGGACAGAACTACAGGTGTGTGCCACCATGCCCAGCTAATTTTATGGTTGATTGTAGAGACAAGGTCTCACCATGTTGCCCAGGCTAGTCTCAAACCCCTGGACTCAGGCAATCCTCTCGCCTCGGCCTCCCAAAGTGCTGGGATTACAGACTTGAGCCACCACACCCAGCGTGTGTTTTATATTTAACAAGCAGAACAGAGGTCCAGGTTTGCCTGGGATGTTTCTGGCACCATTACTAATAGCACCCTGTTTACTCTTCGATGTTCCAGGCTAGATGACAAATTAAGTGGTCTCATTAATGTAGCAGACAGGCTGAATATTGAAAATCACCTTGATTCAAAGTGTTTCACGGTCTCCTCAATTGTTCTTTGAAGTGGAAACCAGGCACAAAGCACTAAGCAAATCAGGAACAGAGCTCAGAAGAGGCCTTGGGCTCCCCTTTCTCGGGTCAGTGACATCAGCAAACCATTGGTGAGGAAGAACACGGTCATTAAAAATCCAGGTCACTCTGATTGTCAGAAGTTCAGAAGAGAAATGGCCTCAGAGGCCAACTTGCCTAACACTGTCCCTTTTTCAATTAATAAATAAGTAGCTCAGCCTGTAATCCCAGCACTTTGGGAGGCTGAGGTGAGTGAATTGCTTGAGCCCGCGGGTTCGAGACCCGCCTGGGCAACTTGGCGAGACCTCATCTCTACAATCAATCAAAAAATTAGCCAGGCATGGTAGTGTGCACCTGTAGTTCCAGCTACTCGGATGACTGAGGCGGAAGGATCGCCGGAGCCCAGCAGGTCGAGGCTGCGGTGGCCGGGAGCGGCCACTGCACTTCAGTCTGGGTGACAGAGTGAGACGCCACCTCAAAAAATAAATAAATAAATAAATAAGTATAACACTTCTGGAAATGTGTTAGCCATACTACACTAGAAAAGTGTAAAGCTGTTTCATGAGCATAATTGCACTGGATCACACTGTAGTAAATAGACAGTCAAGGAAGAACGTTCTTAGCCACTTTTTTTTTTTTTTGAGTTGGAGTCTCACTCTGTCGCCGGACTGGAGTACAGTGGCTGCTCCCGGCCACCGCAGCCTCGACCTGCTGGGCTCCGGTGATCCTTCCGCCTCAGCCTTCTGAGTAGCCGGAATTACAGGCATGCGCTACCACGGCCAGCTGATTTTTTGATTTATTGTAGAGATGAGGTCTCGCTTGCCCAGGCGGGTCTCGAACCCGCGGGCTCAGGCAATCCACTCACTTCAGCCTCCCAAAGGCAAGGGATTACAGGCTGAGCCACCGAGCCCAGCTATCTTAGCCACTTTTTACAGAGAAGAGGACTCAGTTTTTTTTTGTTTGTTTTTTTGAGTCGGAGTCTCACTGTCATTCAGGCTGGAGTGCATGGCACACTCATAGCCACCGCAGCCTAGACCCCTTGGGCTCCAGCAATCCTTCCGTCTCAGCCTTCCAAGTAGCTGGAACTGTGGGTGTGCGCTACCACACCTGGCTAATTTTTAGATTTATTATAGAGACGAGGTCACCAAGTTGCCCCGGCTGGTCTCAAACTCATGGGCTCAGGCAATCTACTCACCTTGGCCTCCCAAAGTGCTGGGATGTCAGGCTGAGCCACCAAGTCCGGCCTGAGGACTAAGTTTTAAATAAATTAAATGATGCAGCCAAGGTCATGGGACTCCTAAGTGGGGGAGTTAAAACTGAAATCCAGCTCTGACTCCTTGCCCGGTGCTCTTTCCATTACCCCATATCAGGTTAATCATTAATGAAGATTTAAAATGGATACTTACAATGCATCCATTATAGATATACAAATATTCCCTCTAATGCAATAGGTCAAAAGCACCTTACTTCAGAGCCAGGCAGGGTGGCTCACACCTGTAATCCCCAGCGACTCAGGAAAATCACTTGAGGCCAAAAGTTCGAGACTAGTCTGGGCAACATTGCGAGACCCCCGTCTCTAAAGAAATAGAAAAACAACAACAGAAAAACCCACCGTCTTTCTGCTTCTCTCTCTTCCCAGTTGCCAAGACCTCTGACCAGCAACTTCTCTCTCTCTCTCCTTTCTGTCAGGGTCACACACTCTGCCACCCAGGCTGGAGTGCAGTGGCATAATCACAGTTCACCACAGCCTCGAACTCCTGGGATCAAACGATCCTCCAGCCTCAGCCTCCTGAGTAGCTGAGACTACAGGTTCACGCCACCATGCATGACTAATTATTGCTATTATTATTAGTAGTAGAGATGAGGTCTCACTATGTTGCCCAGGCCGGTCTCAAACTCTTGGCCTCAAGCCATCCTCCTGCCTTGGTTTCCCAAAGTGCTGGGACCACATGCATGAGCCACAGTGCCTGGCCAGATCTGTTCTTTCTTTCTCCTTTTTTTTTCCTTGTCTGTAATTCACCCATGACACAACTACAGCCCTCATCATTATGCTTGTATATCAAGGTAAAGGAAAGTCATACCTCTTGAAGTGAGAATAAAATTCAGTCAACACGCATTCAGCACGTATTTACTGAGTACCTAACAATGTGTTAGAGACTATTATGGATAGTTGCTATGGATACACATCAAAGTTGTGCTATAAACCTCTAAAATCCTCGAAAGTTCTCTCAAAGTCTCATCAATATCATCACCTCATTTCCCTAAGGCAGACTTTAATTAAAAGGACTTTTTCTTAAACATTCCCTTTCAAAATAGAGAAATGATTTCTTATTAAATTTCACGAAAATGTTCCAACATGATTATTTTCTAACTTTTTAATTACAAATATATAGCCTATAGCCACACCCCTTTTAGTAGGGGTGAAATTCTATCTCCAATGTATCGTGTCCTCTCCAGAGAAAACTTTTTCTGAATTCATCATAATCTTCATAGGGACAGACTTTTGGAAGAGCGACCTGTTTACGAGATCTCCTCTGAGGAGATTATGGAAATGGAATTCCCTTCTTTCACTTGCCTACTTATGTATAAAAAAAGGAGATTAGACTGAGTGTAGTGGCTCATGCCTATAATCCCAGAACTTTGAGAAGCAAAGGCGGGAGGACTGTTTGAGCCCAGGAGTTCGAGACCAGCCTGGGCAGCATAGCAAGACCTCATCTCTACAAAAAATAATTTTTAAAAATTAGCTGGGCGTGGTGGTACGTGCATGTAGTCTCAGCTACTTGGAAGCTCAGGCAACAGGACTGCTTGAGCCCACAAGATTGAGGCTGCGGTGAGCCGTGATTGTGCCACTGCACTACAGCCTGGACAGCAGAGTGAGATCCCAACTCAAAAAAAAAAAAGACTAAATATTTCACTTATGTTACAACACATTCAAAGGAGAAGCCTGGCCGGGCTTGGTGGCTTAGCCTGTAATCCCAGCACTTTGGGAGGCTGAGGTGAGTGCATTGCCTGAGTCCGCGGGTTTGAAACCAGCCCGTGCAACTTGGCGAGACCTTGTCTCTACAATAAATAAACAATTAGTCGAGCATGGTAGCGTGTGCCTGTGGTTTTGGCTACTTGGAAGGCTGAGGAGGAAGGATCGCCTGAGCCCAGCAGGTCAACGCTGAGGTGGCCGTGAGCGTGCATGCCCCTGCACTCCAGCCTGGGCAACAGAGTGAGATTCCAGTTAAAACAACAACAACAACAAAAACAAAAACAAAGGAGAAGCCTAAGATTTCATTGTCATCTTTCACCATTTCCCCACATTTCCACATATCAGATTAGAACACACATTAGGCTATCAATGGAGAGAACTCAGTGCATGCAAAGAGCTTTATGTCCAGGGCTGGCTGATTAATTCACTGCCGGAGGTCATTTGCAGACACCCCCTCCTTCATAGTTTTTCATCCTATCTTCCTATTTTCTGGAAGAACAAGTTGGAACAAGTCTGGACCATTCCTTAATCACTTCCACAAGACTCTGTGCCTCTGTGGCAGCCACCAACCCTACGCTCCAGCTGGTCTGGTTGAAGCCAGCCTTCCTATTCCATTGGACAGATTATGTAACTTTTCTCATCTGTGTGCTGTATTATTCACACCATAATATCTTTCTAGTCTGTCTGCACCTATCATAGAAGAAAACCAGGAAGGAAAGCCTGGCTGGTGGTGCTGGTGGTTTTAACTGAAATCTCCGGCTGATTCATTGAGCTGAGTCAGAGCCATGTCTGGCCGCCAACGTTGAGAAATGTGCCACAGAGAGGGGAAGTATTGTCCCCAGACCGGCCCCACTCCACTGGGAGCCAGGGTAGACCCAGGGCATGGCCTCCCTCCTATCCCTCGAGGTGCCACATAGCTCTTCCACTCAGTACAAAGAGGAAATATGACATGGTGGACGCAGAAGCTAGACTTTCTGGCTTTGAATCCCTGCTCTATCGCTAACTCGATCCGCGAATTAGGGAAAGTTATACCCATCTCCTTGGGAAAGTATGTAAGTTTCCATCTACATCAGTTTCCACATGTGTAAAATGAAGACAATAAGAACACATAGTGTTTCGGAGGCCAAGGTGAGGGGATTGTCTGAGTCCATGGGTAGTAGCATGCGCCTGTAGTTCTGGCTGCTTGGAAGGCTGAGTCAGGATTGCCTGAGCCCAGCAGGTCAACGCTGGGGTGGCGGTGAGCGTGCCACTGCACTCCAGCCTGGCCGACGGAGTAAGACTCCGATTCAAAAAGAAAAGAAAAACCAAACACATAGTGCTGCTGTCTCTCTGAGGATAAAGTCAATGAATGCATCTAAGTCACTTAGGACAGTACCTGGCACGTAGTAATCACTCAATAAATACTTTGTTGCTATTGTGAGATTCCCGTATGTGATTCAGCAACCGGGAATCAACTCTGTGTTGTCTGGGGCACTGAGGATCAAAAGGCTAGAAAGTTATTTTTTCTAGTTTTACATTTCGCCTAGCCCTGGTTGTTGAGAACACAGAGCGGGTCTTTTCCTAAGTGAAATTGACCATGCCAAATGCCACTGGCTAAATTCCATTCAGTGGACGTCCAATAAACACCTATTAAGTGACAGACATGCCTAATTAATCCTGGAGAGATTTTGCTGTGTAATAAATGACACATCCTCCATAGGAGGGCATGCCATGTAGTGAGGGAGACAGGCCCCTTCGCAAATGATTTAATGCAATTTCAATGTGGTCATTATTCTCGTAGGCCGAGACTACCTCAAGAAATCTAAGCCAGGCTCGGTGGCTCAGCCTGTAATCCCGCACCTTTGGGAGGCTGAGGTGAGTGGACTGCCTGAGCCCGCGGGTTCGAGACCCGCCTGGGCAACTTGGCGAGACCTCATCTCTACAATAAATCAAAAAATGAGTCGGGCGTGGTAGCGCGTGCCTTTAATTCTGGCTACTTGGTAGGCTGAGGCGGAAGGATCGCCGGAGCCCGGCAGGTCGAGGCTGCAGTGGCCGGGAGCGGCCACTGCACTCCAGTCTGGTCGACAGAGTGAGACTTCAACTCAAAAAAAAAAAAAAAAAAAGGAAATCTACTCCATGATTCTTAGGATCGTGTTCCTGCTTGTTATTGGTTTCCTCACGACTCACCTGCTGTCCTATTAATGAGGAAAGGAGAGGAGAAATTGGGGAGTGGTGGTGAGGAATGAGCAGAAACATCATTATTTTGATGAAAATGCCAGCAACTAAGTGCAAGCCAATGCCCATGGTAGAACTGCCTAATAAAACATGCTTAAGATACTACGTTCCTTCCCCTGCAAAAAAGATACTGCATCCCTCCCCTGTGAATCTTGAGAAGTTCCATGCAGGGATACATTTTATGATACAGTGACCAAGCACGGTGGCTCATGCCTGTAATCTCAGCACTTTGGGAGGCCGAGGCAAGAGGATTGCTTGAGGCTGGAAGTTCAAGACCAGCCTGGGCAATGTAGTGAGATCCTGCCTCTTAAAAAAAATCTTATGATGGCAGCATTTGATATCTTGTAAGAAGGTTCTAATTTCAGTGATTTTACTTTATCACCCCAGAATTATTTTTTTTAAAGAGGTTGTAACTTAGAAAGAGTGAAACTTATAAACCGTCCTTACCAGTTTGCCACCCAGAAGGTGCCTTGCTGAAAGCCTAGTTCATAGCCATTTAAAAAACAATAATATCTCCCATAAGCAAGCACTCTACAGTTTAGAGCCATGTTCCCTATAATAATATCATAAGAACTTTACAAGAAAGCTGTGAGCTTGGCAGAGGTGGGTATTGGTATATCCCTTCATGACATGAGTGAAACGGAGGTTCTGCAAAGGGGCATTTCAGTTGATTGGTCCTCAAGATCTTGCCCGTTGATCTGCTGGGTTTTTGGGAACAGAAGGCCTTCTAAGGTAAGAGGAAAGTTAACCTAAACAAGGGTGACCCGGAAAACAGAAAGCTGATTTGGCAACCACTCTGAGCACATATACATGCACACACATATACACAGAACTTTACTTTTAAAAAATATAGCACTTGGCTGGGCTCGGTGGCTCAGCCTGTAATCCCAGCACTTTGGGAGACTGAGGCAAGTGGACTACCTGAGCCCGTGAGTTGGAGATCAGCCCGGGCAACCTGGCGAGACCTCGTCTCTACAGTAAAATCAAAAATAGCTGGGCATGGTAGGGCACGCCTGTAGTTCTGGCTACTCGGAAGGCTGAGGTGGAAGGATCACTGGAGCCCAGAAGGTCGATGTTGGGGTGACCGTGAGTGTGCCAGTGCACTTCAGCCTGGGTGAAGGAGTGAGACTCCAACTCAAAAAAGAAAAAAAAATACAGCACTTAAATTTTTTTTTTCTGAGTCAGGGGTCTCAGGGGTCTCACTTTTTTGCCCAGGCTGGAGTACTGCGGCGTGATCACAGCATCCTTGACCTCTTGGGCTCAGGTGATCCTTCCACCTCAGCCTCTCGAGTATTTGGGACTACAGGCACATGTCACTATGCCTGACTAATTTTTTAATTTTACTTTTTTTTTTTTGTAGAGATGAGGTCTCAGTATGTTTTCCATGCTTGTCTCGAACTCCTGGGCTCAAGCGATCCTTCAGGCTTGGTCTCCCAAAGTGCTGGGATTACATGCTTGAGCCACTATGCCCAACCTGTTTTATATTAAGACATGGATGCACTATTGAAAGATATCAGGCTGGGCGTGGTGACTCACGCCTATAATCCCAGCACTTTGGGAGGCTGCAGTGAGAGGATTGCTTGAGCCCATGGGTTCGAGACTAGCCTGGGCAACTTGGAGAGACCTCATCTCTACAATAAATAAAAAAATTAGCCAGGCATGGTGGCACGCGTCTGTGGTTCTAGACGCTTGGAAGGCTAAGGCGGAAAGATCGCCTGAGCCCAGCAGATCGAGGCTGCGGTGACTGTGAGCGTACTACTAGACTGAGTGAGACTCCAACTCAAAAAAAAAAAAAAAAAGAAAGAAAGATATGCAATCCCACAGCAGGGCTGAAACATTAAAAACCACCTTGGTGACGCCTTTGCCTGACAAAACTTTTAGGAATAAGAGGTACTTAGGAGGGTGTGGTCACTGCTGTGGGAATGGCATGAATTCAAATAGAGTTGGCATCTTGGTCTCCCTAGTTCATCAAGTCAAGTGCACCATGTTCCAGAACAGCATGCTTATGTGTCATCGTGAACTTGCAAGTGTCTGTCACTGTTACATTGGATCACAAGTGACGAACTCAGACCTTACAGGACAAGCAATCTCCCCAGATCACCTGCCCTTGTGCTTCCTTGAGGAAACTAAACATGGATTCAGAACAAAAACTTGAAAGGAGAGATTTCATTACCTCTGCTGCCTGATGACAAGTAGAGAGTAACGTTTTTTCTTCACTAAGTGACAGGTGATGATTAAGTTAGCACTCAAAGCTCTGAACAGGTGATTCAATGATGTCTTAGATATCAACAGAGCATAAGGAAAATAGATTTGCAGGCATAAATCCATCTTCATGCTCATGAAACCACAAACTGCCTTTACTGCTTCAGGCAGAATAAAAGGCAGAATTCTGAGTCTTCCCTGATGCTGCGAGTGAGTTAACTTTTTTTGACCACCAAATAGGACTAATTCCAGTCTGATTTTTAAAAAAGCGCTGTGAGAGAAACTAAAATAAGTAATATCGACGTGCTTGTAAATTGGTGCTCAGCCCACCATGATCCTGATTCTGTAGTTTAAACATGTAAGTACATTATTTGAGTTTACATATATAAATATCAGTCCTATTTAAAACCCCTCAGCCTAGTAGTTTCTTTTACACTCTTTGTCCATTTCTCCATCCTTTCTTCTTCTTTATTCAATCATTTTCAATTCATCTCTGTGACTATCCTTTGGAGACCTTGATATTTACTTTTGGGGAGTGGGAAGGACCAATCATTAATACAGCTAACATATTTTTCAAAATCAAGTCCTGATTCCCAGGAGCTGTACTGAAGGGAATATGGTAATATTTTTGACATGATACACACAAAGGTCCTTAGTATTTAGTTTTCCATACATTGTGTGTGGTTGTTTTTGTTTGTTTGTTTGTTTTTGTATTGTCCTTGGTGACCAATGGAAATAACCGAGCTAGCCTGGAGAAAGACAGAGTCCAGACTCTCACAGAATACCTCAACTCCCCTTCTGGGCTGGAGCAGGAAATACTTTCACCCAGTAAACAGTAAACACACGGAAACTTTTAGCCCCAAGAAGTCATGTGGGCTGAAAACATAAATAGCTTCAAGTAGGTTTAGATCCTATTCACGGATAAGAAGAATATACAACAAAGTTGGCAAAGCCTAAGTTAGACAATACAAGTTTTGAGAATGTGGAGCAAAGGAAAGGCTGTACACCGCTAGTGAGAGGTATTTTTATTCAACCGCTTTGGAAAACAAGTTGGTATTATGTTGTAAAGTTAAACATCACATACTGCAGAAGCCAGCAATTCAACTCCTACCTTATACCCTAGATAAATGCCCCTGGAGGTGCTTTAGAAGGCATATACAGGCCGGGCACAGTGGCTCACATCTGTAATCCCAGCACTTTGGGAGGCCGAGGTGGGAGGATTGCTTGCGTCCAGGAGTTTGAGACCAGCCTGGGCAACATAGCGAGACCTCATCTCTACAGTAAAAAAATAAAAAAGTTAGTTGGGCGTTTTGGCATGTGCCTCTAGTCCTAGCCATTGAGGAGGCTGAGGCGGAAGGATCGCCTGAACCCAGGACATCAAGGCTGCCGTGAGCTGTGATTGTGCCTCGGCACTCCAGCCCGGGCGACAGAGTGAGACCCTGACTCAAAGAAAGAAGGCGTATACATGAATGTTCAGGGAGGCAGTGTTCATAATAGCAAAAAACTAAAAACAACCGACCATTCACTGGTGGAAAAAACACCTACTACATAAATGATGGTATATTCACACAACAAAAACAGCATTGAATATGAATGAACTTATTTACATGCAGAATATGAAAGAATCTTGGAAACAAGTTTGAATGAGAAGAATGATAGATGGTATGGTACCACTTTGATACAAGTCAAAACCACACAAGACAGAAGAAAAAAAGTTATTTTAGGGATCTTTACATACATGACAGAATTAATTAATTAGTTAATTAATTAGAGTCAGGGTCACCTCACTGTCACCCAGACTGGAGTACAATGGCACGATCACAGCTCACCACAGCCTCAACCTGCTGGGCCCAGGCGATGCTTCTGCTTCAGCCTCCCCAGTGGCTGGGACTACAGGCACACAGCACCAAGCCCAGCTTATTTTTTATTTTTTTTATAGAGACAAGGTCTTGCTCTGTTGCCCAGTCTGGTCTCTAACCCCTGGGCTCAAGCGATCCTCCTGCCTCGGTCTCGCAATGTGTTGGGATCACAGGCGTGAGCCATCCAGCCGATGACTAATTTAAAATGCAATGGCCCGGTGCAGTGGCTTGCGCCTGTGATCCCAGCACGTTGGGAGACATTGGGAGTGTATTAGTCCCTTCTGCACTGCTTTAAGACATAAGTGAGACTGGGTAATATATAAAGGAAAGAGGTTTTCTTTGGGTTCGTGATTCTGCATGGTGCTGACATCTGCTGGGCTTCTGGTGAGACCCCAGGGAGCTCACAATCATGGCGGAAGGTGGAGAGAGGGTATATGTGTATACAGTGGCGTCCTGAGCTGTCTCTGGGGCCCTCTGACCCACAGCTTGAGCTGGTATGGCTAGGATATGGGCAGCAGCATCTCCAAAAGATGCAGGGCAGTGGCGCCCAGGCCTGGCCCCGGACACCATTCTTGTCTTTTAGGCCTCTGGGCTTGTGATAGACTGGCTCAATGATTTCTGAGATGCCTTCAAGGCCTTTTTCATGCTAATCTCTCCAGCCCACTTGGATTCCTCTCCTGAAAATAAATGCTCGCTCTGACGCTACCACATACGTGGTCAGGTTGTGAATTTTCCCACTTTTTACACTCCGCTTCCCTTTTGGTTCTAAGTTCCAACTTTAAGTCATTCCTCTGCTTCCCAATCTGATCCCAGGCTGTTAGAAGCAGCCACGCCACTTCTTGAATGTTCAGCTGCTTAGAAATTTCTTCCACCAAGTGCCTTAAGTCATCACTCTCAAGTTCGGCCCTCCAGAAAGTCCTAGTGCACAGGCACAGTGCTGCCAAGGTCTTTGTGAAGGCGTGACAAGGGTGACCTTTGCTCCTGTTCCCAGTGTGACCCTCATTTCCATTTGAGGCTCACCAACTGGGCCATCACTGTCTGTTTCTATCAGCATCTTGGCCACCATCACTTGACCAGTTTCTAAGAAGTGCCAACGCTTCCTCATCTTCCTGTCTCCTGAGCCCTCCAAACTCTTTCAGTTTCTGCCCGTTACCCAGTTCCAATACCTCTTCCACATTTTGGGGGAGCTTTATAGCAATACCCACTCCTGGTATCAATATCTGTATTTGTCCATTTCGCATTGCTCTAAAAAATCACTAAGGCTGGGGAATTTATAAAGAAGAGATGTCTGTTTTGGCTCACGCTTCTGCATGGCACTAGCATCTGCTGGTGAGCCCTCAGGAAGCTCACAATTGTGGCGGAAGCAGAGAGGGAGCAGGCGTGTCCCACTGCAAGAACGGAAGCCAGAGGGAGAGGGGACGGGTCAGGCTCCTTTAAACAACCAACTCTTATGTGAACAAACAGAGCAAGAACCCACTCTTGACCACGAGACCAGCAGTAAGCCATTCATGAGGGACCCCCCAACCAGGATCCAAAAAGCTCTCACTAGGCCCCAGCTCCAACACTGGAGGTCACATTTCAACATGAGATTTGGATGGGAAAACAGACATCCAAACTGTATCAGGGAGGCAGAGGTGGGAGGATCCCTTAAGCTAGGAGTTGGAGGCTACAGTGAGCTATGATCACAGCACTGCACTCCAGCCCGGGCAACAGAGTGAGATCCCATCTCTAAATTAAAAATAATAATAAAATAAGCAAAGGAATGATTAATCCAAAGTTCAGAATTGTGATTTCCTCTGGGGGCAAGTCAATAAAGGGGAAGAAATATAGGTGGGATCCATGGTCTTGGTAATGCTTTAAATTCTTAAATCAGGTGGGGTTCATAGTGTTTATTTAATTTGTACTTCATAACTTACATGTACATTACATATATCCCCTTTTTTTCTGAATCAGAGTCTCATTGTTTCACCCAGGACAGAGTGCAGTGGCATGCTCACGGCCACTGCAGCCTCAACCTGCTGGGGTCAGGTGATCCTTCCACCTCAGCCTTACAAGTAGCTGGGATTACAGGCATGCACCACCATGCCCGGCTAATTTTTTGATTTATTGTAGAGATGAGGTCTCGCCTAGTTGCCCAGGCTGGTCTTGAACCCATGGGCTCAGGCAATCCTCTCGCCTCCACCTCCTAGAGTGTTGGGATTACTGGCGTGAGCCACCGCGCCTGGCTAAATATACCCTTTTGACACCCAGTGATGTTTGAGTGAAAAATGAAATTGTTCGCTTCTCTAATCTTTCACATAGAATTGGGAAACAACTCCCATACTTTTCCCCAAAATATTATTTGGTGCTAACAATCCAATAAAACTTCAGGTAAAGTGGACTACTGGTCTGATCAAGGATATGTTTCTATAGGAAATTTTTTTTTCAAATATCAAAGTCATAAATGCTTATTATAGAAAATTTGGCCAGGCGTAGTGGCTCGTGCCTGTTATCCCAGTGTTTTGGTTGGCTAAGGCGGGAAGCTTGCTTGAGCTCAGGAGCTTGAGACCAGCTTCGGCAACATAATGAGATCTTGTCTCTACAAAAAAATTAACCAGGCATGGTGGCACACACCTGCAGTCCCAGATTTTTGGGAGGCTGACACAGAAGGATTGCCCTACCCAGGAGGAGAAGGCTGTGGTGAGCCATGACTGTGTCACTGCACTCCAGCCAGGGCAACACAGTGAGACCCCAACTCAAAAAGAAAAAAAGAAAATTCAGAACATTTGAAAAAGCAGAAAAATATAAGAAAACTTTTAAAGTCATCTGTACACACACAATCTAGATGTAACCACTCTTAACATTGTGTTGGACTTTCCTCTAGTTTTTTTTTTAAATATGCAAAGCTGGAATCAATACAGCATTTAAAAATATATTTTTATATTTAGAGTTGGAATCTTGTTTCCCTGAAGACAGCAATGAGTATATGATGTATTCAGAGTCTAATATTCAGTTCTACTTTCTATTAAATATATTGTCTGTGCAAATGATAACTTAAATTTTAGCATTTTTCTCCCTGGGAAATTTAAAGAATTAGAGAAGGACAAACTCAAGGTTGCCAGATCTTGTCCATGTAATTTTCGGCTTCTAAGTTAATTACTGGAAATTTGTGTGATGAGGGGGAAGGGGGTTTTGTTGTTGTTGCTGTTGTTTTTAAATGAGCTGCTTTCTTAAACTCTGATCTCAATCAACACAAGGATACATTTTTCTGAAAGATTTTTTAAAGGATTTGATTTTATTTCTGATTTTTGAAAGCATAGGCAAATATTTGTTTTCTTTTGCTAATTTATACTTTTAAAGGCATTTTCTATATTGCTGACCACAAATACAGACGACTAATAACATGGTGTTTCAATTGTTCATTTCAAAATGTACTTTTAAAAGCTTATTCCTAGCTGAGAGGGATGGCTCACACCTGTTATCCCAGGGTTTTTAGAGGCCAAGGCGGGAGGCTCACTTGAGGCCAAGGTAGGAGGTCTGAGCTTGAGATCAGGAGTTTGAGACCAGCCTAGGCAGGAGTTCAAGACCAGTCTAGGCCACGTAAAGAAACCCCATTCTAAAAAAAAAATTTTTTTTTGAATTAGCTGGGCATGGTGGGTATACAAGTAGTCCCAGCAACTTGGGAGGTTGAGGTGGGAGAATTGGTTGAGCCCAGGAGTTCAAGGTGTCAGTGAGCTATCATCACACCATTGGATTCCAGCCTAGGTGACACATAGAGACCTTGTCTCAAAAAAAAAGAAAGAAAGAAAGAAGGAAAAAAAAGTATATTCCCTTAAAACTACTAAAGTACTCAACCTATCATTTATCAAATGTTAAGGTGATATATAGCATAAAAGCAGGTTTACATTGGTATTAAGGGTTTTATATATATATATTTTTTGGTCAGAGTCTCACTCTGTTGTCCAGGATGGATTGCAGTGGTGTGTTCACAGCCACCCCACTGTCAACCTGCTGGGCTCCGGTGATTCTTCCAAGTAGCCAGAACTACCGGTGTGCTACCACACCCAGCTAATATTTTGATATATTGTAGTGATGAGGTCTCGCCAAGTTGCCCAGGCTGGTCTCGAACGTCTGAGTTCAGGCAATCCTCTGGCCTCGGCCTCCCAAAGTACTGGGATGACAGGCTTGAGCCACCACGCCTGGCCAGATTACAAATCTTTTAAGAGCTGAAATACGTTTTATGTCTCTCCCGTGCTCAGCTCCTAAAATGTGATTCTGATTCAGGAGGTCTGTGGTGGTCTTAGACATTTCCATAGGCGATTCTGAGGCCCATCCAGGCTTAAGGACACCAACCACCAAGGTGATATTTAAAAGAGGAACTCTCTCATTCTCTCTCTCTCCTTCCTTCCCTCCTTCCCCCTCTCCCTTCTTCTTTCTGTCTATCCCTTGTGCTATCCTGCAGAGGAAGCTCAACATTCCACTCCTATCTGTCAATTTCTGGAAAAGTTGGAGAAAACCCTAAAGAATTATCCACCGGCTGGGCACAGTGGTGCACGCCTGTAATCCCAGCAGTTTGGGAGACCAAGGTAGGAGGATTGCTTGAGCCCAGGAGTTCAAGACCAGCCTAGGCAACATAGCAAGATCTCATCTCTACAAAATTTTTTTAAACATTTAGTCAGGTGTGGTGGTGTATGTCTTTAGTGCCAGCTACTTGGGAGGCTGAAGTGGAAGGATTGCCTGAGCTCAGGAGGTCGAGGCTGCGGTGAGCCATGATGGCGCTGTTACACTCGAGCCTGGGTGACAGAGTCAGGCCTTGACTCAGACAATAAAAGAAAATGAAAAAGCATAACCCACCTGCTTGTGTCCCTTGTAACCAACTCCCCACGAAACTCTGAGTTGATGGGGAGTATCAACCACTGATAACCTTTTTCTCTTGGTTTAATATTGGTGATATTGCAAAGAGGTCAGAGTGGCTGGGAGAGAGACAATAAGATGGTAAATGTGAGCCCAAAGCAATTCTTGGCTTATCAAAAAGGTAGCCAGCCGGGCTTAGTGGCTCAGCCTGTAATCCCCCGCCTTTGGGAGGCTGAGGTGAGTGGATTGCCTGAGCCCGCGTGTTCGAGACCCACCTGGGCAGCGAGACCTCATCTCTACAATAAATCAAAAATCAGCCAGGCGTGGTAGCGCATGCCTGTAATTCCGGCCACTCGGAAGGCTGAGGCGGAAGGATCGTTGGAGCCCAGCAGATTGAGGCTGCGGTGGCCGGGAGCAGCCACTGCACTCCAGTCTGGACGACAGAGTGAGACTCCAACTCAAAAGAAAAAAAAAAAAAAAGTAACCAAAGTATCCAGTGACATGCACTTTGGTGAGCTAGTTTACATGGGTAGTGACTTTAAAAATAAAGTGGCTGTGGGATCTCAGTACAAAAGAAAAGCTGTCTATCCAGACATTGGAATTAATTTAGAAAAAAGTCAGCAGTTTGCATTTAGCCACTTGAAAACACTTATGCAATGTCTCCTCCCAAACCACAAAATAAAAATACACAGGACAAATCACTTCTTGAATGTTTTATGAGAGATGGATAACCACAACAATAAAACGTGTGCTAAGATGACAGTTTAAGCAGCTTTAAAATATTTTTAGCTCTTTTTTATCTGAAATTGTTTAGACTCCCTTCAGAGAAGCTTCTCAACTGTTTCCTTATTGGAAACAGTTTATAAGGCCAAGGTTAGCAGGGCAGTTGGATTGACAGGGTTCCTTAAGAGAGAGAGACAGGGAGAGTGAGAAGACACGCTAAGTAGCAACAACTGAGAGCTTTGTAGAGAAATAGATATATTTGACTGGAGAGATCTTTCACCTCCAGTTCTAGAAACCAAGTTTGTTTGGTGTTCCTTTGAGAAGTAGGTGTCTTCAAATGGTCCTCCTAAGGGTCTTCTCAGCAGCAAACCAAAGCCAAGAGCCCTCAGTCAGCTAGCCCAACCAGTCCTTTAAAGTCTACCAGGATCTCCCCATGAAACCTCTTACAGAGTCCTATAACAGGAAGCCACAGTAATATATATATTACTATTATTATGCATCAGGGTCTAACTCTCTTTTTTTGAGGGGGGGTCAGGGTCTTACTCTGTCATCCAGGCTGGAATGCAGTAGCATAATCATGGCTTACCACAGCCTCGACCTCCTGGGCTTAGGCAATCCTTCTGCCTCAGCCTCCTGAGTATCTGGGACTACAGGCTTGTGCCACCACACTCAGCTAACTTTTTGGTTTTTAGTAGAGACGACGTCTTGTTATATTGCCTAGTCTGGTCTGGACTCAAGTAATCCTCGTGCCTCAGCCTCCTAAGGTGCTGGGATTATAGGCATGAGCCACTGCACCTGGCCTTTTTTGGATTTTTTTGTAGAGATGAGATCTTGCTATGTTGCCTAGGCTGGTCTTGAACTCCTGGACTCAAGCAAAGCTTCTGCCTAGGCCACCCAAAGTGCTAAGATTACAGCCCTAGCCAAAAACATGGAATACAATAAAATGCACCAGGTTAAATGTAAGAACAACAGCAGTCTTAAATTATATAACAGCAATTAAATAATCAAAGAGAGAGAGAGAAGTATATACCTACCAGTCCTTGAACCTGAGTCCAGTTTAGAAATCCAATATTTCTGGAGGACTGAGGGCTCCCAAAAGTAGCAGCAGAGGCCGGGCATGGTGGCTCAAGCCTGTAATCCCAGCACTTTGAGAGGCTGAGGCGAGAGGACTGCTTGAGTCCAGGGGTTCGAGACCAGCCTGGGCAACTTGGTGAGATCTCATCTCTACAATATGTCAAAAAATTAGCCAAGCGTGGTAGCACACGCTTGTAGTCCTGGCTACTTGGAAGGCATAGGTGGAAGGATCCCTGGAGCCCAGCAGGCCGACACCGGAGGGCCTGTGAGCGTGCCACTGCACTCCAGCCTGGGCAACGGAGTGAGACTCTGACTTGGGAAAAAAAAAAGTAGCAGAGATTTTAATGGAATAGTCAGCACAATTGTGTTACATGGACTTTGATGGAAACTTTCTAGGGCAAGAAACAAAATCAGGGGCAGCTGTCTCCAACTCCTGTGTTCTTTTAGGCAAAGTGAGCAATGGTGGGTGGTTTCAGTGTTTCACTTCACTGGAATTGGAGTCCCATTGGACAGTCCATGGCCGTTTAAAATGGTGACAAGCCCAGGTGTGGTGTCTCACACACTTTAGGAGGCCAAGGCAGGAGGATCGCTTGAGCCTAGGAGGTAGAGACCAACCTTGGCAACATAGCAGGACTCCGTATCCCACTCAGGAAGTGGAGGCAGGATGATCGCTTGAGCCCAGGAGGTGGAGGCTGGGGTGAGCTGGGATGGTGCCACTGTGCTCTAGCCTGGGCACCAGAGTGAGACCCCAGCTCAAGAAAAAAAATAGCAACAAGCCTTTAGACTATTGCCCCTGATGACTTTTCCCACCTAACAAAAGACAGATTGGTCTGCTAAGGGTCTAGCCAGGGGTGGGACTGCAACCGAACCTAGGGCCTTCCATTCTAGGGCGCTGGTCAGCAGCTGAGCAACTTTGAGAAAGTCAGGTCAGCCTCCTGAGTATCTGGGACTACAGGCTTGTGCCACCACAAGGCTTCTTCCCAGCCTTGAGGTTCTGGGTCAAAGGATAGAGTGACGGGTATAAACAGGAGAGGAGGTGCTTCTTTTTTCTTTTCTTTTTTTTTGAGTCGGAGTCTCACTCTGTCGCCCAGACTGGAGTGTAGTGGTCGCTCCCGGCCACCGCAGCCTCGACCTGCTGGCTTTGGTGATCCTTCCGCCTCAGCCTTCCGAGTAGCTGGAACTACACGCACGTGCCACCATGCCCAACTAATTTTTGATTTATTATAGAGATGAAGTCTCGCCAAGTTGCCCAGGCTGGTCTCGAACCCCTGGGTTCAGGCAATCCGCTCGCCTCAGCCTCCCAAAGTGCTGGGATTACAGGTGTGAGCCACCACACCTGGCTGAAGGTGTTTATATTTTTGGCACGCTCCTGGCCACCCCAGCGTCAACCTGCTGGGTTTAGGCGATCCTTCCACCCCAATCTTCCAAGTAGCCGGAACTACAGGGACATGATAGCATGCCCGGCTAATTTTTGATTTATTGTAGAGACGAGGTCTCACCAAGTTGCCCAGGCTAGTCTCGAACCCACGGGCTCAGGCAATCCGCTCACCTCAAGCCTCCCAAAGTGCTGGGATGATAGGCTGAACCGTGGAGCCCGGCCTGGAGGTGTTTCTGACCTGACATAACCCCCTCCTGCCTCAGCACTGCGACAGGAATCGCCGCTACAGACTTTTAGGGAGGAGAGAGAACACAGAATCCCCTAAAAACATGGGACTTCCCAGTGACTTGGCAAGTGACCTGAGCCTGGCAGTCTCACAGTAGAGCTGGTAGCTTCGTGTCCCGCCTGAAAGTCCCTTCGAGCGACTCAAGGAGCCACAAAGATGTTCACTGAGAAGCCGGGCTCGGTGACTCAGCCTGTAATCCCGCGCCTTTGGGAGGCTGAGGTGAGTGGATTGCCTGAGCCCGCAGGTTCGAGACCCGCCTGGGCAGCGAGACCTCATCACTACAATAAATAAAAAAATCAGCCGGGCATGGTAGCGCATGCCTGTAATTCCGGCTACTCGGAAGGCTGAGGCGGAAGGATCGCCGGAGCCCAGCAGGTCGAGGCTGCGGTGGCCGGGAGCGGCCACTGCACTCCAGTCTGGGCGACAGAGAGAGACTCCAACTCAAAAAAAAAAAAAAAAAAAAAGATGTTCATTGAGGAAGGCAGAAGATGTAGGTCACCCCGGAAGAGGTGGTAACAGCGTCGGGTACATTCTGCTGGCAGGATGTACCCCAGGCCCTAACCACATCAAAACCCACTCCGAACCCCGCTGGATGATTTTGAAATTGTTTGTTACAATAACAAACCAGTGTGATTCCCACATGGGTGTTTGTCTGGTGTTGTCAGCAACGGTCAGATCCCGACAGGTCTGTACATAATCCACAGCCAAGAATAGCTTTATTAAATTTATGTATTTATTTATTTTTGAGTCAGGGTCTCACTCTGCTACCCAGGCTGTTATGTATTTATTTATCCATTTGTTCATTCACTTTTGAGCTGGGTTCTCACTCTGTTACCCAGGCTGATATTTAGTTATTCATTCATTCATTTTTGAGCCGGGTTCTCACTCTGTTACCCAGGCTGTTATTTATTTATTTATCCATTCATTCATTCATTTTTTGAGCCGGGTTCTCACTCTGTTACCCAGGCTGTTATTTATTTATTTATCCATTCATTCATTCATTTTTTGAGCTGGGTTCTCACTCTGTTACCCAGGCTGTTATTCATTCATTCATTCATTCATTCATTCATTCATTTTTGAGCCAGAGTCTCACTCTGTCACCCAGGCTGTTATTTATTTATTTATTTTTGATTGGGGTCTCACTCTGTCACCCAGTCTGGAGTGCAGTGCCCGGATCACGGCTCACCACAGCCTCGATCTCATGGGCTCAGGCGATCCTTCTGTCTCAGCCGCCTGAGTAGCAGGGTCTGCAGGTGTGCACCACTATGCCTGGCCAATTCTATTTTTTTTTTTTTTTAGTAGAGATAGGATCTCGCTATGTTGCCCAGGCTGGTCTTGAACTCCTGGCCTCAAGTGATCCTTCTGCCTTGGCCTCCCAAAGTGCTGAGTTTACAGGCATGATGATCTTAAAGACCCTCACTTTCTACACCTTAATGCATCTTGCATCGGAGAGGAGAGGGTGGAGGAGGTGCGTGCGTCTACCCTTCTTCTTTGCCACAACCCGGAAGCTATGTAGGTAGGTTCTCTAACTCAGAGGGACATCATGCTAGAGTAATGTTTGGTTCTGAAGTAAGGCGATACAAGAGACCTTAAAAATTATGGTGGACCCATTTTCCTGACGTTATAGGAAAGTCTCGTATAACCACAGGGGAAGTCAGATTTTTTTTTTTTTTTTTGAGTTGGAGTCTCACTCAGTCGCCCGGACTGGAGTGCAGTGGCCGCTCCCGGCCACCGCAGCCTCGACCTGCTGGGCTCCGGCGATCCTTCCGTCTCAGCCTTCCGAGTAGCTGGAATGACAGGCGAGCACTACCACGCCCGGCTGATTTTTTGATTTACTGTAGATATGAGGTCTCGCTGCCCAGGCGGGTCTTTCGAACCCACGGGCTCAGGCCATCCACTCACCTCAGCCTCCCAAAGGCGCGGAATTACAGGCTGAGCCACCGAGCCCGGCTGGAAGTCAGATTTTAAAACAGTCGACTGGACTCTCCTCAATTGGATTTCAGCTCCACCCTGCAAGACCTCACCTCAAGGACACACCCGGGAGCAGGCTTTTGTATAGATGTAAGGGGTGCAAGTACAATTTTGTTACGCGGATATATTGCACGCTGGTGAAGTCTGGGTTTTTAGGGTACACAGCACCGCAATAATGTATGTTGTACCCAGGAAGTAATTTCTCACCCCTCTTCCCCACCCTCGCACCTTTTCGAGTCTCCAGTGTCTAGTACACATTTTTTTAGCACCCACTTTTAAGTGAGAACATGCCGTCTTTGTCTTTCTGTGTCTGACTTGTTTTGCTTAACATAATGGCCTCCAGCTCCAGCCATGTTCCTGTAAAAGACTTCATTTTATTCTCTCTCTTTTTTTTTTTTTTTTTGAGTTTGAGTCTCACTCTGTCACCTAGGCAGGAGGGCAGTGGCATGCTCGGGCCACCGCAGCCTTGACCTGCTGGGCTCCGGCGATCCTTCAGCCTCAGCCTTCCAAGTAGCTGGAACCACAGGCACCCGCCACCATGCCCGGCTAATTTTTGGATTTATTGTAGAGATGCGGTCTCGCCAAGTTGCCAAAGTTGATCTCGAACCCCTGGGCTCAGGCAATCCTCTCACCTCGGCCTCCCAAAGCGCCGGGATTACAGACTGAGCCACCGAGCCTGGCCTGATTTTATTCTTTTTTATACTCAAGTGTATTCCACTGTGTACACATAACACCTTTTGCAGCAGGCTCTTCGACACTGGAATCGTGGCCTGCTGACTGCAGGCCGGGGACCTCGGCTTTGGTTAAAAAAAAAAGAAAGAAAGAAAAAGGCACGAGTGGAGAGGGTCGAAGGGCTGAAGGACAGGCTGCAGAGCCGGGAGAGGGCTCCCACGGGCCCTCCTGCTAGAAAGCTCTCCCGTGGCTCCGTGCCCGCTTGAGATCACGTCCCTGCGGACCTCTCTCCATCCGGCGTTCAAGGCGCCACGTGGAGAAGTCACTTGTGTCTCGTGAGTGATTTCTTTGGAGGAGATGTGGGGTATGAAGCCTCCCCGGCGAGGGCCTCCGCGCGCCCATCCGCGGCAGAGGCAGGGCGACCGTCGCGGAGACCCCCCCTCGCCCTCTGTCCGGTCCGGGGCCCTGGAGGAGGCTTTTTTTTGAGTCGGAGTCTCACTCTGTCACCCAGGCTGGAGTGCAGTGGCCGCTCCCGGCCACCGCAGCCTCGACCTGCTGGGCTCGGGCGATCCCTCCGCCTCAGCCTTCCGAGTAGCTGGAACGACAGGTGCGCACCACCACGCAGCTATGTAAAAAAAAATTTGTTTATTATAGAAACAAGGTCTCGCCCTGTTGCCCAGGCTGATCTCGAACCCGTGGGCTCAGGCCATCCTCTCGCCTCGGCCTCCCCAAGGGCTGGGATGACGGGCTTGAGCCCCCGCGCCCCGACGGGGGGCTTTCGGGGCGGCTTCCCCGCATCACCCCGCAGGGCGGGGAGGGCGCGCGACGTGGCTCTCCTCGCCATCACCCCCGACCGGGGTCCTGGGGAAGTCCCGCGCGGCCCGGAGGCCGGCGACGCGCAGCCGGGCTGCAAGGCCCCCC
>NW_007257714.1:143173-143827 GCF_000164805.1 Carlito syrichta | reverse complement strand
CTCCAGTTGGGGCGACAGAGTGAGCCTCCAACTCAAAAAAAAAAAAAAAAAAAAAAAAAAAGAAGCAATGTCTAGCTGGGCACAGTGGCTCATGCTGGTAGCCCCAATGCTTTGGGAGGCTGAGGCAGGAGGATCATTTGAGGTCAGGGGTTCAAGACCATCCTGGGCAACATAGTGGAAACCCATCTCTAACCACCCCCCCAAAAAAATAGCTGGGCATGGTGGCATAAACCTGTCATCCCAGCTACTCAAGAGGCTGAAGTGGAAGGCTTACATGTCCAGGAGTTCGAGGCTGCAGTGGGTTATGTTCACACCACAGAACTCCAGACTGGGCGACAAAGCAAGACTGGGAGAAGGAGGGGAAAGCGGGGGAGGTCTAACGTCGAATTCCTCTTTCCTTGAATCCAGGTGGGCTTGTAACTCACTTGTAACCCACAGAATGTCACAGAAGCGACGTTACGTGACTTCTTGGGTCAGATCATGAAAGTTGACGCAGCTGTTGCCTTGGGAGCAGGTTTGACTCTGGGGCAGATGGGGACTCCCTGGCAGCACCATGAAGAAGGCGGAGTCCAAGCCGGGCTCGGTGGCTCAGCCTGTCATCCCGTGCCTTTGGGAGGCTGAGGTGAGCGGATTGCCTGAGCCCGCGGGTTCGAG
>NW_007257714.1:128926-143027 GCF_000164805.1 Carlito syrichta | reverse complement strand
GGAGGGGGTCGCCCGATGCCGTGGCGCGTGCAGGGTTCTCTTTCCGGCACTCCGCGCTGCGGCCGCCCCGAGCTGCCACTGTGGTTAACAGCCATGGGTAGCGTTGTGTTCTCTACCTCGCAATTTTCAGGAGCTTTAAAAAAAAAAGAAGCAGATGAACACATCCGTGCCCTTAGGGGACATCACTGGGACGCCCTGCTCCCCTGAGGTTGAAAGGCTTGTCATGGGAGTTTCAGGGGCTCCTCGGGACATCTGCCGCCACTCTCTTCGGCTGCAATGTCAGATGCCCACCTTCTTGGACAACTCTGGAAAAGGACTCCAAACCTTACAGCTGGGGGATTTTTTGAAAAATCTGAGCCCAAGCTCCCTGGAGGGTCTAGAAATGGACTTTTTTTTTTTTTAACCTCATCTAAATTCTGACTTCTTTTCCCTTTGGTCATGAAAAGACTATTTTTGGTGCATAATAAACTGCTTGGAACTGATGTAGCATCTCCCCGGCGGGAGCCCCAAAGCCCTCCCCACCTCTGATCTCAACTCTGAAGCAGAGACAGTCTTATTGTTCCCGTTGTGTAGACCAGAATATCAAGGACTTTGTCCTCTCACGGTGAGCCCTGGTCAGCTGAGGTTTAAAAGCTTGCAAATGGGTGCTGTGGTCCGGACCAAGACCCTAGACCCCAAGGACAGAATTATTATTATTATTATTACTTTTTTTTTTTGAGTTGGAGTCTCATTCTGTCACCCAGATTGGAGTGTAGTGGTGGCTCCTGGTCACCGCAGCCTCGACCTGCTGGGCTCCGGCGATCCTTCCGCCTCAGCCTTCCAAGTAGCTGGAACTACAGGCGCACGCTACCACGCCCGGCTAGTTTTTGATTTATTATAGAGATGAGGTCTCGCCAAGTTGCCCAGGCGGGTCTCGAACCCGCAGGCTCAGGCAATCCACTCACTTCAGCCTCCCAAGGCGCGGGATTACAGGCTGAGCTACCGAGCCCGGCTATTATTACTAATTAAAACAGAGGCACATTGGAGAACTTGTCCGTAGACAATTCGTTCATTTACAGGTCAAATAGAAAGGCAGACATAGCTGGTTTTAGCAAATGAAGCAGCTGCCGGACTACCCAGAACCAGAACTGCAGGGAAAGTGACTTACTGTAATCCAAGTCTAACAGCTCATGTTTCTCAGAACCCCCAAGGAGGCAGCCTGCTTAAGTTTTGTCATTTAAAATCCCACGCTATATTTAGAAAAGAGGAGTGATCACAGAGATGACTTATCTTTTTTTTTTTTTTTTTTTGAGTTGGAGTCTCACTCTGTCGCCCAGGCTGGAGTGCAGTGGCCGCCCCCGGCCACCGCAGCCTCGACCTGCTGGGCTCAAGCTATCCGTCCAACTCAGCTGTGGGATCTTGTGGGCACAGGCATGGCACCAGCAAGAGGTCTGATTCCTTCTCAGCCTCTCATTCTCCCACAAATCACCATCATCTCCTTACCTGTAAAGCAGAATAACTGTGTTGACTTTGGTCATGGCTAATACTTGCTAAGTATTTTTTCAGGCACTGAGTTTCAAAGCATTTATTTGTAGGCTGGGTGCAGTGACTCATGCCTATATCCCAGCACTTTGAGAGTCCAAGGCGGGAGGATCGCTTGAGGCCAGGAGTTTGCAACCAGCCTGGGCAACATAGCAAGACCCCATATCTACAAAAAATACAAAAATGAGCCAGGCATGGTGGCATGTGCTTATATCCCCAGCACTTTGGGAGGCTGAGACAGGAGGATTGATTGAGCCCAGGAGGTTGAGGCTGCAGCGAGGTATGATCACACCACTGCACTCCTGCCTGGGGGATAGAGTAAGACACCATCTCTAAAAAAAAAAAAAAAAATTTTTAAAAATTAAAAAAAAAGAAAGAAAAGGAAAAAAAAAGTTAGACGTGGTGGCTCATTCCTGTAATCCCAGCATTTTGGGAGGCTGAGATGAGAGGATTGTCTGAGCCTAGGGGTTCAAGACCAGCCCGGGCAACTTGTCAAGATCTTGACTCTACAATAAATCAAAAAAATTAACAGGGTGTGGTGGCACGTGCCTGTAGTTCCAGCTACTTGGAAGACTGAGGCAGAAGGATCACCTGAACCCAGCAGGTGGAGGCTGCAGTGACTGTGAGCGTGCCACTGCACTCCAGCCTGGGTGACGGAGTAAGACTCCGACTCAAAAAAACAAACAGATAAACAAAAAAAACCCCTATTTTATTTGTCACAACACGGTGAGGATGGGCACTCTTAGGCCAATTGTCTGGAGTAGGGAACTGAGGAAGGTTAAATAACCCCCTTAAGAGATCAGCTAGCAAGCAGCAGGGCCAGAACTTGAACCCTGGTGGTCTGACTCCATAGCCCAGACCCTTCATCACCACACTGTGCTCCCTCCACACAGGAAGGATGAACATCACTTGGTGGAGTGGGAGGGAAGGACTGAAAACTCAATGGCTGCTGTATTTCTTCTTGGAAAAAAAAAAAAAAAAATCCGTGCATGAGGTGACAGTTATTCCTGGCTGCATTCAGCCTATTCCTTGAGATCCACCTGATATGAAAGAACTGAAGTGAAATCCCATTAGGGGCTGGGGAGAAAGGGTGCCTGCGTTTTCCCGCGACAGGGATGCGCCACTCGAGACTTTGCAGGCAGGTTCACCCCAGCAGCCTCTCTCGTTTCCCCTCTTCTGCCTCCCTGAAATACACAAAGGGCGGACCCAGCCCGAGAGGTGCGGGTGGGTGAGTCAGCCTCATTGCAGGGCTCCTGGCCTCCCTTCCGGCCCCAGGGCCAACACCTTCTTCCTTCCTACGGCTACCACAGCAGGCCTCATCCTCTGCCTTCCTGCCTCGACCTGCAGGGAAGCATCTGGAACTCCAGAGCTCAGAGAGGCAACATTCAGCAAGTCCGGGGAAAGAGACTTTCTGGGTACCCCAGGCTGCCTGCCCTTAGGGCTCATCTTTCAATTTCCCTTTCTTTCTTTTTTTTTTTTTGAGTTGGAGTCTCACTCTGTCGCCCAGACTGGAGTGCAGTGGCCACTCCCGGCCACCGCAGCCTTGACCTGCTGGGCTCCGGCGATCCTTCCATCTCAGCCTTCCAAGTAGCTGGAACTACAGGCACGCGCCATCACACCCCGCTAATTTTTGATTTATTGTGGAGACGAAATGTCACCATGTTACCCAGAATGGTCTCGAACTCGCAGGCTCAGGCAATCCTCTCACCTCTGCCTCACAAAGTGCTGGGATTATAGGTATGAGCCACCGCGCCGGCTCATTTATATTTTTTAAGTAGCTTCTAAAAGATTCTTTAGGCCAGGCACGGTGGCTCACGCCTGTAACCCCAATACTTTGGTAAGCCGATGTGAGAGGATCGCTGGAGCCCCGAAGTTGGAGACCAGCCTGGGCAATAGAGTGAGACCTCATCTTTACAAAAAAAAATTAAAAAGTTAGCCAGATGTGGAGGCGCGTGCCTGAAGTCCCAGCTACTTGGGATTCTGAGGTGGAAGGATAGCCTGAGCCCAAGAGGTCGAGGCTGCCGTGAGCTGTGATCGTTTGATCATGCTACTACATTCCAGCCTGGGTGACAGAGTTAGAAACCAACTCAAAAAAAAAAAAAAAAAAAAAAAAAAGAATGCAATGCTCTGGAGGGATAGTTACCAAAACAGATTCACATTGCTGATACTTTGGCAGGGGTGACAGGATCAATAACTTTGAAGCATCCTTTGTCTAGGGAGTTTTGCTGACCTCTTTTTTTTTTTTTTTTTTTTTTGAGTTAGAGTCTCACTCTGTCACCCTGGCTAGAGGGTAGTGGTATGCTCACAGCCACCGCAGCCTCGACCTGCTGGGCTCAGGCAATCCTTCCACCTCAGCCTTCCAAGTAGTTGGAACTACAGGCACGCGCCCATGACACCCAGCTACTTTTTCTTGATTTTTGCAGAGACAAGGTCTCGCCAAGTTGCCCAGGCCGGTCTCGAACCCGTGGGCTCAGGCAGTCCTCTCACCTGGCCTCCCAAAGTGCTGGGATTATAGGCATGAGCCACCACACCTGGCCTTGCTGACGTCTTTATAGCTGTCCCACTGAAGGACAAAATTTTCTGCTGTGGGGCAGGGTGGGGGAGTGAAAGGTGCTCTGATTGGAATAACTTTTAAGCTGTGTTTACTGGAATTCTGGAATCGGTTTTTCTCGTGACAGTGATCTAAATATCTCCTGCATTTAAGTTAGATGAAACCTTACCGAATCCCAATGCCTGTGTCTTTTATTATTTTGAAGTCAGTGTTAGAAGGGGCTGAGAAGGCTCTTTCATTAGTCCCCTGGGAGGTAGGAATGATCTGGTGTTTTCTATACACACACACACACACACACACACACACAACATTCAAGCACAGTGTAGCTGGCATTGGGTCTTAGGGAGGTTTCTAGTATGTTTATCTCCTCTTGATGTTCTGGGCTTATTCCCAGATCGCAGTGGCTTGAGTCACTGGATGTTTATCAGCGGAATAAAGACCTCTAAAGGTCCTCTCCCTGAAAAGAATGAAATGTTAGTTACTAGAGAAAAGGACAGGAACAATGTTCTTTGGCCTCAACCCCTCCCCGTCACAGTGTCTAATTATCATCTGTTCACACAGAGTAAATAAATCTCCATCAAGGGGCCAGCGTAATGAGGGCATTCGTTTAGAAGAGAACAGGGATGGATGTCTTTCCCAGGGGATGACCAAAACAGCAGAGAAGGATAAAGCCAGGTGGAAAATTTGCACTGATGTGGGTTAGACGTGGTGAGATTCAGTCCTGGAGGGGAAAGAAAGGCCAGCGGGGTATTTATTGCGTTTTGTTGGACAACAACTGGTTTGCTAAATTATTATGTATTATATGTATCACTGACTTTAAATAGCTGTCTTCGGGAAATAATAGGGTTGTCTTGAACTTACCCCCAGCCCCCAATGCCAAAGCTCTATTTGTTAAGCATTTCGGATGCCAGCTCACAAAACCGCAAATGTGGTCCCCTCTGAAGTTATTTTCGGTAACGGTCCACCAATGTTCTGCTTGTAATACGGTGTAAAAATGTGGGTGGTTCTTTTGAATGAGGCCAGATCGACCGTTTTGTCTTCAGTGAGGCCTGATAGAAAGTGAGATTTTCCTCGTCCAGATTCTAATTAGTCGGTGTGTAAAGCGCTGCTGTTGATTCAGTTCTAGGAACTGGAAATCCTATTTAAGCAGACTTTGTAGCCTTGAAACCCCCCACAGAGCTGCCTCATTAATGACACTGGAGCCTTGCTGGTGTCATACCAGAATCTTGAGTACACACACACACACACACACACACACACACACACACACACACTCTCGCACACACACGCGGGTTACAGAAGAAAATGTGCCCACCTTTAGCCATAGAGCTTTGATCGAAACCAAAGTTACGTGAGCTCTCTCTTCTCCTTAAGGTCAGCAATCCCAGGAGAGCTGGATGATGGCATCCAGACCGCAACCCCCAGGGTGAAGGCTGCCCTCAGCTTTAGATGACTTTTCTCTGCTGCTGCCCACAGTATAAAGGTGTATAAGACAACCAATCCTAGCCTGGCATGGTGGCTCACACCTGAAGTCCCAGCACGCTGGGAGGCCTAAACCAGAGGATCGCTTGAGGCCAGGAGTTTGAGATCAGCCTCACAAAGAGCGAAAAAACAAGCCAGGTGTAGTGGCACCAAAGTCCCAGCTATGAGGGAGGCTGAAGCGAGAGGATTGCTTGAGTCCAGGAGTTTGAGGCTGCAGTGAGCTGTGATAACGCCGCTGCACTCTAGCCTGGGCAAGACAGCAGGACCCTGTCTCAAAAAAAAAAAAAAAAAAAAGGACAACTGATCTCTCCATCTGTGTGTACGCTGTGCTGTGCAGTTAGGGTGAGTTGCAATGGGTCTGGTCCCATGCCACTCAGCCAGCTTGGCATTGGTGTGAAGCTGAAAGAAACGGTTCTGCAGGGCCTCACCCCCCTCCTAGCTCACAGCCTGGCCTCCAGGCCTCGCCCCTTCAAGCTACTTCTCCCCTGTGGGTCCCCACTTTCTCCTGATCTCGAGCAGGTGTGGAATTCCCTTTCAGCTTCCTAGATCTCTGCAGAGGCGAGCCCACCCTGCTCATTTTGATGTCTGGGCAGGCATACATTTCCCACCGTCCCCTCTCCATGCACATATCCTGGGGCTCTGGCATCTCACAGCTGTGGTCTTCCTGCTTCCTGACTTATCCAGAGTCATGGCTGGTGAAAGAATTCGCCCTTTGAATAGAGAAACAGGTTTGTTGAGTACGCAGAGGGCAGTGCCATGGAGTCTGGCCTTCTTTTCGGTTAGGGTGAGTTGTAATGTTGTAACCGAGTGGCGAGGACATAGATTGCTCGTACAGCAAAAGGTCCTTTAATAGCCGGTGGTCCAGAGGGGGCACGCACCACCAAATCTCTCGACCCCGAGTAAAACTTTCAGAGGTCTTTTATAGGCAAGCTGAGGAATTACAGAGATAGAACATCTGGTTTTGGGTTAGGCAAGGGTAGGCAGGGGGACATCCCAGATAAGGGAGAGCACTGGGAGGGTATAGGACTGTGTTGGTCGATCGCACGCAAACTTTAAAAACATTGCATCGGCCACACAGGGGTTTAAGCAAGCAAAATGGAGCTCCATAGCAAAATGGAGTCTTAACCGTTTTGAAACTAAAGGCATTCATATCAAACCTCAGACATTTTGAGCACTGCAAACACTTACGTAGAATGCCGGCAATGCATTGGCCTTCCCCTCATGCAAATGAGGCAGTTCTGATTGGTTGATGTTTGACCTTGACTGTAGGCTGCTCATGGGTCAGTGGAGGTTAACATAGGACGCTCTTGGACAAATGGCTTCCACATGTCTGTTTCTGGGTCTCCTGACCCCTGACAGACATGAACTTCAGAAAACCCGGAAGATTCTGGTATGACAGAATTCACACCCCCCGAATCGACCTCCTTATGTACAGATGAGCCGACTGGTCCTCTACTTTAGGGACTCCGTCTAGTTCTCATAGTCAGCTAGTTATCCGAGAGCTTCCTGTTGGCCCAGGACCGCAGGGTCCAGGACCCAGGGTTGCTGAGTATGACACAGATATCACGGATGTCACTCTTGACGCACGCCACAGCATGTGGAGCCTGGGAAGCACAGGAGAACAGAGTTTGGGGGTCGCTGACTGCCCTCAGAGTCTTTGCTCATTCTCTCCAGTGTGGATCCAGATATAATGGCTCCCGCCTGTAATCCTAGCACTTTGGGAGGCCAAGGCAGGAACCTCGCTTGAGGCCAGGAGTTCAAGACCAGCCTGGCTAACAGCAAGACCCCTTCTCTACAACAACAGCAATAACATCACCAATAATAATAATAATAATAAGCTTACCTGGACATGGTGGCATGTACCTGTAGTCCTAGCTACTCAGGAGGCCAAAGTGGGAGGATCACTTAAGCCCAGGAGTTCAGGCTATGATCATGCCTCTGCACTCCAGCCTGTGCGGTAGAGTGAGACCCTGTTCCCTTCCCCCTTAAAAAAAATTTTTTTTTTTGAGTTGGAGTCTCACTCTGTCACCCAGACTGGAGTGCAGTGGCCGCTCCCGGCCACCGCAGCCTCGACCCGCAGGGCTCCGGCGATCCTTCCGCCTCAGCCTTCCGAGTGACCGGAATTACAGGCATGAGCTGCCACGCCTGGCTGATTTTTTGATTTATTGTAGAGATGAGGTCTCGCTGCCCAGGCGGGTCTCGAACCTGCGGAAAAAATTCTTTTAAAGTGATGCCAGTGAGTAAGACCGTGGGTGGGATGAGCACACATTGATGTAATATAACAGCCACAGAGATTTATCTGGGGCATTAAGGACATGCTTTAATGTCTTTTATTCATTCAACAAACACTGATTCTTCTCTAACTCTTAAGCGCTTGTTATTAGGGGCTAAAGTTGCAATGGTGAGAAGATGAATACAGTCTCTGCTTTCACGGATCTTATATTCTAGAGGGGAATATGGATTAAACACGAGTTAATACGGAATTAAATCAAAACAGATATCAAAAGGTCTGTGTAGGTAACAAAGTGCTAAATTGTAGAGTAAGGAGATGAGGGAGGAACCCACTTTAGACAGAGTGGTCAGGGAAGGCTTCACTGAGAAGACTCTGTTGAAACAGAGACCCGAGGATGAAGTGGGAGATCATCAGATAAAGAATGAAGATAGAACATTCTCAGCCTAGGTCCTAGCATGTGCAAAGGGACTGAAGCAGGAAAGGCTAGTGTCACTGTGAGAACCATCCCCATAGACACGTTCCTTGCCTCTCTCCTTTCCTGTGGTGTCGCAGAGGTATTTCTCAAAAAGAGCGTAGACATTTCAGATTTTTCAGTATGTGACAAATATTTTTGTGCATCTCTCTCTTCCAGAAATGGTTTAAGCAGCGCCTGGCCAAGTGGCGGCTGTCAGAAGGACTGCCCTCAGAGTGCAGATCCGTCACAGACTAAGGAGATGGCGGGCATTGACGGCTTCAGTCCACGAAGACCATCTGCTGTTTCTCTCCCCAGCTGCTTTGGTTTTTCAGGGTCGTGTTGTATGTCCTGCTGTTAGCTGACCTGCTATTTAACACAGTGTTGTATTTTTTTAAATGTACATAACTAGAAGAGAGAGCGAGAGGAAGCATCCTTGGGGCAGCTTCTGTGGGGAGCTGTGGCTTGGCTGGAGGAGTGGGGTGGCTTGTGTTTCCCTTCGGGTCATGGTGACAGATGGCATGAAAACCATCCACGTCTGCCTTTGGCCATCACCTCCCTGTAACAATTTTCCACCATCCGCTTCAGAGCTATCCGGGCCTCTGCTGAAAAGATAACATGACGGAGAGGGGAAAACATTTCCTTCTGAATCCACTGCCCTGAGTCGTTTTCCTTATGTTTCATCTAACATGGTGATGGTTGAGTGAGAATACAGAGGAGTGTTTGCGTCATTCAGAGTTCATAAGAACAGCTCCTTGGATTATGGCTGCCTTAACTTGCAAACAACCCGGCTAGGCTAGAAGAGAGGAAAGCAAGTAAAAAAATCCACCAAGTCTTGAATTATGTAAATGCATTGGTTGAATTTATTTTGCTGAATAAAATGAATTGCTTTTTGTCTCTAAAATAATAGTCTAAATAAAACCTTCACTTGTTGTTGACCATGCACTGAGTCCGCTGTGGAATGTTAGATCTTGGGTCTAGAATTCTCCCAACTGAGCTATTTCAAGAAGGGCTCTGTGGATTTTTTTTTTTTTTTTGAGATGGGGGTCTCTGTCTGTCACCCAGACTAGAGCGCAATGTCATGATCATGCCACCTCAGCCTTGACCTCCTGGGATCAGGCAATTCTTCCGCCTCAGCCTCCCAAGTAGCTGGGACCACAGGTGCATACCACCACGCCCGGCTAATTTTTTATTTTGTAGAGATGAGGTTTCACTGTGTTGTCCAGACTGGTCTCGAACTTCTGGGCTCGAGCAATCATCTCACCTCAGCTTCCCTAAGTGCTGGGATTACAGGCATGAGCCAACATGCCTGGCCCCTCTGTGGATTTTTTGGCTGGATAATAAACATATCAAAGGAGAAACAAAAGAGCTCCTATGTAGTAGGAGTTGATTGACCGGGAGAGCTGTTATTTTTCCAAATCCTTACTACTCAAAGGATGGTCCAAGGCCAACCTTGTCTGCATCATCCTCAAGCTTGTGAGAAATGCAGACTCTCTAGACCGGGTGTGTGACTCTCGCCTAAAATTCTAGCACTTTGGGAGGCTGAGGTGAGAGGATTGCCTGAGCCTGCGGGATGAAGACCAGCCCAGACAACTTGGCGAGACCTCATCTCTACAATAAATCAAAAAATTAGCTGGGCATGGTGGCACATGCCTATGGTTCCAGCTACTTGGAAGGCTGAGGCGGAAGGATCGCCTGAGCCCAGCAATTGAGGCTGCAGTGGCCGTGAGCGTGCCACTGCCCTCCAGCCTGAGTGACAGAGTGAGACTCTGACTCAAAAAAAGAAAAAAAAAAGAAATACAGACTCTCAGGTCTCAATCCAGATCTACTGACTCAGAATCTGCATTTTTGTTTTTTTTGTGAATTGGAGTCTTAACTCTGCCACCCAGGCTGGAGTGCCATGACACTCACGGCCACTCCAGTGTCGACTCCCTGGGCTCCAGCAATCCGCCTCAGCCTTCCAAGCAGCCGGAACTACAGGCACATGCTACCATACACAGCTCATTTTTGATTTATTGTAGAGATGAGGTCTTGCCAAGTTGCCCGGGCTAGTCTCGAACCCCCGGGCTCCCAAAGTGCTCGAATGACAAACTGAGCCAGCGAGCCCAGCCAGAATCTGCATTTTAAAAACAAGGCCCCCAAGTGGTTTGTATCCACGTGAAAGTAGGAACTACCCTATGATAGCGGGTTCCATGTCTGCCCTGGTGTGGAGGGTTCCCCTACATATGTTGAGGCGAAATCCCCAGTGTGGTGGTATTAGGAGGTGGGGTCTTTGGGATTAGTACCTTCTAAAAGAGGCCTGAGGAAGCTTGTCTGTCCTTTCTGCTAGGTGAGGACACATACACGACAGCATCTATGAGGAACGGGCCCTCACTAGATTGAGGGCTTACCTGCTGGTGCCTTGATCTTGGACTTTCCAGGCTCCAGAATCCTGGGCAATGGATTTATGTTGTGTATAAATTGCCCAGTCTAAAACATTTTCTTAGAGCAGCCAGAGGGACCAAGACACCATCTTAATAGTCTATCAGTTAAGACTGGGTTTGAGCCGGGCTCGGTGGCTCAGCCTGTAATCCCACGCCTTTGGGAGGCTGAGGTGAATGGATTGCCTGAGTCTGCGGGTTCGAGACCCGCCTGGGCAACTTGGCAAGACCTCATCTCTACAATAAATCAAAAATACAGCCGGGCGCGGTAGCCAAGTAGTTCCAGCTACTTGGAAGGCTGAGGCGGATGGATCACCGGAGCCCAGCAGGTCGAGGCTGTGGTGGTTGGGAGCGGCCATTGCACTCCAGTCTGGGCGACAGAGTGAGACTCCAACTCAAAAAAAAAAAAAAAAAAAAACTGGGTTTGATTGCATGGAATAGTAACTTGATCACAATGGATCAAGCAGATAGGCCTTTTGTTTGTTTGTTTAGTCGATTGTCTTCACGTAAGACGTCAGCAGGTAGGTCATCCAAGGCTGTTAGGGTAGCTGCCTATTGTTGTCAAGGAACTGGGGTCATTCTGTCTTCCCTTTTGGCTGTCTTTAGCACACAGCTCTTGTGTTCACGGACTCAAGGTAAATGCTTGGACACTAATTCTGTGTTTTAAGCAAAAAAGGAGAAAGAGAAAGAAAGCAAAGGGTAAATACTAGCTAAGACTTTCCCCTTTGAAAAGGTTTCCTGGGGCCAGGCATGGTGGCTCACACCTATCATTCCAACCCTCTGGGAGGCCAAGGTGGAAGGATAGCTTGAGGCCAGGAGTTTGAGACCAGCCTAGGCAACTTAGCAAGCCCACATCTCTAAACAAAACAGAAAAGACTTTCTGGAAGTTCCCACCTAGCAATTTCTACTACATCTTCTTGGCCAGAGTGGGTCACAGGCCACCCCTAGTTGCAAGGGAGTCTGGGAAGGTGAGCATTTGTAATTGGGCATATTGCTGTCTTGAGTAAAATTAGAGTTCTCTTGGTAAGGAAGCAGGGGAGGATGGCTATTGGAAGCTCACTAGCTGGGCGTGGTGGCTCATGCCTGTGGTCCCAGCGCTTTGGGAGGTGGAAGCAAAAGGATTGCCTGAGCCCACGGGTTCAAACCCCGCCTGGGCAACATGGCGAGAACTTGTCTCTACAATAAATATGTAAATAAAAGAAATTAGCTGGGCATGGTGGTTCATGCCTATAGTTCCAACTACTTGGAAGGCTGAGGTGGAAGGATCACCTGAACCCAGAGGTCGAGGCTGTGGTGGCTATAGGCGTGCCACTGCACTCCAGCCTAGACAGCAGAGTGAGACTTCAACTCAAAAAAAAAAAAAAAGCCGGGCTCAGTGACTCAGCCTGTAATCCCACGCCTTTGAGTGGATTGCCTGAGCCTGCGGGCTCGAGACCCGCCTGGACAACTTGGCGAGACCTCATCTCTACAATAAACCAAAAAATTAGCTGGGTGTGGTAGCGTGCGCCTGTAGTTCCAGCTACTTGGAAGGCTGAGGCGGAAGGATCGTTGGAACCCAGTAGGTCGAGGCTGCGGTGGCCAGTAGCGGCCACTGCACTCCAGTCTGGGTGACAGAGTGAGACTCCAACTCAAATTAAAAAAAAAAAAAGTTACCACATCTGCTGATCCAGCCTGGAATGATGCTGGTATACACTTCTGAATTTATAGCTACATCACAGCACAGACTTTCCCGTCCTTTAAAATAAAGAGCCCCAGAGCAGAAACACTAACAATTACTCAGAATACAGATGTTTACAAGATTCCATTAAACATCCTTGGGCAAACTTCCTCTTCCTCTACCTTAAAACGTTTCTTCTGTAAACAAAAGCACAGTGAACCGGATCTTAGCAAAACAACCTCGTATCTGGCATAGACCTCGGCAACCTAACCACAGTGGTCTGAATATCTGTCAGCACTCAGGATGGATGCTGACTTCACTTTCTGGAAAAAAAGGAAGGGTGAAGGCAGGGACAAGGCAGGACTGTGTATACATGATGACTACTACTAATAGGCTGGGCATGGTGGCTCACGCCTATAGTCCCTGAACTTTGGGAGGCCGAGGCGGGAAGGATCCCTGAAGCCCAGGAGTTCCAGACCAGCCTGGACCACATAGCAAGATCTCGTCTCTGCAAAAAAAATCGAAAAATTAGCCGGGCATGGTGGCACGTGCCTCTAGTCCTAGCTAGAGGTGGGAGAATTGCTTGAACCCGGGAGGTCGAGGCCTTGGTGAGCCTTCATCGTGTCACTGTTCTCTAGCCTGGGTGACAGCGTGAAACTCCAACTCAAAAAAAGAAAACACCCACAAATAGCACTTTTTGCTTTTCAAGGCACTTCCCTAGATACAGGCTGACAGGAAGGAAAAGGTCTGCCCGTGCAGCTGTGGGCAAAGCAGACCCAGAGCGTGGCAATGAGCCCACGTCAGGCAATGAGCAAGATACTAAATCAGGTCTAAGAAGCAGACCAGAGTCTTTCCAGCACACCAGAGACACCCGCCAAACTGGCACAAGAGGGGTTAACCAGCTGGGCAGAGAGTGTGCCTTTAGCTTGGGGTGAAGAAGCCTTTACAGCAGAAGGTGCTTTTCCTGTCTAAAGTCCTCCAAGGGCAGGTGACTGGAAGGAATGAGGGTCTAGTGTCCTTTGAAATGCAAGTTTACCAACCATGTTGTCCATCGAAGCTGAAATGGATTAAAAAAACGAGGTACATATACACAATGGAATATTATGCAGCCATGAAGGACAGCCATGGACTTCACAGCAACTTGGATGGATTCGGAGTCAATCATACTCAGTGATCTATCACGGAAACAAAGAACAGTGTACTATACATTTTCACTCATAAGTGGACCTTGAACAATTATAATACTATAAGAAAGGGATTGGCAGGAAAACTGTCGGAGGGTGAGACTGGCAGTTGAGGGAAACTGCCAGGGGCGGGAGGGGCACACCTCATCAACAAGGGTACCTGCAACATCAGCGTTTGTATACCTAACCCTGAATTGTACCCCACATCTATAATAAAAAAAAGAATTTAAAAAAAAAGAACGCAAATTTGCTACCAGTATGAATCTCCTTGAATTTGATTTGTAACCGTAAGACCGGAATAGCCATATCTGCTAAATTTTAAAAAGTACTTTGTTAATAGCAATAGTAATGGCTGGGCGCAATGATTCACGCCTGTAATCCCAGCACTTTCAGAGGCCGAGACGAGAGGATTGCTTGAGCCCATGGGTTCGAGACTTGCCTGGGCAACATGGTGAGACCTCATCTCTACAATAAGAAAAAAAAAATTAGCCGGGCGTGGTGGTGCGTGCCTGTAGTTCTAGGTTCTTGGAAGGCTGAGGTGGAAGGATCGCCTGAGCCCAGCAGGTCGAGGCTGCGGTGGCCGGGAGCATGCCACTGCCCTC
>NW_007257714.1:114185-128473 GCF_000164805.1 Carlito syrichta | reverse complement strand
CTCTGGCAATCCACTCACCTCAGCCTCCCAAAGGCGCGGGATTACAGGCTGAGCCACCGAGCCCGGCTCAATTTTGTTTTAATGATACAGATGAGGTCTCCCTATGTTGCCCAGGCTGATCTCAAGCTCCTGGCCTCGAGCTATCCTCCTGTCTCAGCCTCCCAGAGTCTGGGATCACAGGTATGAATCAGTGCACCTGGCCTGAGGTAAGTCTTAACAAGAACCCAGAGTTCTAAGTTTAATTATCAGGAGTCTCTTTTGGACACCCGGGGTCATACACCAAAGCCATAATACCCACTCTGGATGGAGGGGAAGGTCACTCCCCAATCTCTCCATCTTCTGTCCTAGTTCCACTGATGCAGACACGGGAGGTTAGCTGGACCAGACATCATTCCCGAGCCTCTTCTCAGTTGCCACCTTTTCCTAGCAAGGCCGGAAAGGCTGGAAAAATGAAATGCTCCCTTTCCCAAGCGCCCCTAAGCTGTGGCGGTCATGTGACACAGCCTAGCCAATGAGGAATAGGTAGAATGAAGAGTGGGGAAAGAGTTTTGTTCTTCTGGATAAAAAGTACATGGCGGCAGGCTCTGTTCTTTCCTCCTTTCTTGCCTTGGAAGAGGTTTAATCTGTTCTGTGTGGAAATAGAGATAAACAGGTAAAAAAGAAACAATAAAGCCTACAAAACCCATCCAGATTACCCATATTCGAGGCTGAGGAAGAAGGATCACCTGAGTCTAGGAGGTCGAGGCTGCGGGAGGGTGGAACACAGAGTGAGACCTCTCCCTCCTCAAAAAAATAAAAATAAAAATAAAAATTACCCATGATCCCATTGCCCAGGGGTCACCTCTTACTAAGTTTAATATTACGGTGTGTCATAATGGGGGAAGGCATATTTGCTGTGCACAGATTCACACAGAGCAGGAGGAAGAAACTTACCATTCCAGAAGCTGGTAGCCGTTTGAACCATTGGTCTCAGGGCATGGAAGGATTCTTCCTAAGGAAAAAAATGGGCTCTCTTACTTAGGAAAACATCTATTTTTTTTTTCTTCTCCCGATAGCCTTAGGGGTATAAGTGGTTTGTTTACGTGAGTGGCTTGTATAGTGGTGAAGTCTGGGCTTTTAGTGCACCAGTCACCCAAGTCACGTACCTTGAACCCCACAGGTGATTTTCTCATCCCTCACCTCCCTCCCACCTTCCCCTCCTGTATCTCCACTGTCCATTTTACCACTCTATGTGCCACTGTGGACCCAGAGCCTAGCTCCCAGCCTTATATGTGAGAAAATGCTGTGTTTGGTTTTCTGTTCCCGAGCTATTTCCCTTAAGATAATGGCCTCAGCCGGGCTCGGTGGCTCAGCCTGTAATCCCTTGCTTGGGGAGGCTGAGGTGAGTGGATTGCCCGAGCCTGTGGGTTTGAGACCCGCCTGGCTAACTTGGTGAGACCTCATCTCTACAATAAATCAAAAATCATCCGGGTGTGGTGGCGCGTGCCTGTAATTCCGGCTACTTGGAAGGCTGAGGCGGAAGGATCGCCGGAGCCCAGCGGGTCGAGGGTGCGGTGGCTCCAAGTCTGGGCGACAGAGTGAGACTCCGACTCAAAAAAAAAAAAAAAAAAAAAGATAATGGCCTCTGATTCCATCCAAGTTACCGCAAAAGACAGTAGTCCCAGCTACTCGGGAGGCTGAGAAGGAAGGATCGCCAGAGTCCAGGAGGTCGAAGCTGCGGTGAGCAATGATCATGCCATGGTACCCCGGCCCGGGTGGCAGAGTGAGACCTTAACCCCCCCAAAAAAGACATTTTGTTTGTTCTTTTTTATGGCTGAGTAGTATCCCATGTGTGTGTGTGTGTGTGTGTGTGTGTGTGTGTGTGACATTTTGTTTGTTCTTTTTTATGACTGAGTAGTATCCCATGGTGTGTGTGTGTGTGTGTGTGTGTGGGTGTGTGTGACATTTTCTTTCTCCACTCCTCAGTTGATGGGCTCTTAGGTTGGTTCTGCACCTTTGCGATTGTGAATTGTGTTGAGAGTAACATGCGAGTGCACCCATCTTCTTTGTATTATGACTTCCTTTAGGAAAACATCTTAGTGAGTTTGGGGACTATAAAATACAGGTCTAGAAGGAGAAGGGGAAAAAAACCTCGATGGCTGCTATTTGATTTCATGTAACCAAATCGCATGGATGTAAGGCTTTGTCCCGTGGAAACTCAGGCCGGAGGACATTCGGGATCCTTGGACACGCAGTGAAGGGAGAGATGGAGGAGAATGACCTAGAAAGGGCGAGTGGGTACCACGCCAGCTGACCCGGAGGAGTACCAGGCACAGGCCGGCGGACTCGGCCAAGGAACCTTCGAATGTCGAGTGTCTGTTTTCGATGAATGTCTGTACAGGGCTGGGCTTGCTGTTGCTATGCTGCAGTTGTTTTTTGCTCGTTCTCAACCCTCAGAAAATCTCTCTGTCACACAAATGGCGATGGTGACGCTTTGGGAGAAGATTCTAGCCACGCTTGCAGCACGGAGTGGACGTGGAAGTGCTGGTTTCTGTCTGCCCCTCTTCGGTAATGGCATTTTTACATTTGTGGTCCTAGTAGAGCAGTGAATCACAGTGCCCCCTAACCAGGTGTGGTGGCTCACACCTGTACTTCCAGCACTTTGGGAGGCGAAGGTGAGAGGATTGTCTGAGCTCTTGGGTTCGAGACCAGCCTGGGCAACATGGTGAGACCCCCCATCTCTACAATAAATCAAAAAATTATCTGGGTGTGGTGGGCGCACGCCTGTCGTCCCTGCTACTTGGAAGGCTGAGGCGGAAGGATTGCCTGAGCCCAGCAGGTCGAGGCTGCGGTGGCTGTGAGCGTGCCACCCAACCTGGGCAACAGAGTGAGACTCCAATTAAAAAAAAAAATCACAGTGCCCCCGATTCCTCACCCTGTGACAGTTAGATCCAGGCTGCCCACGCTTTGTGGCATATCCCTTTGCACACAGAGATGGAAGCCATACATGGGCTCTTGACCTAAGCTGGGCCAATCAAAGTCCTTTGCCAGGATTTCCCAATTGCACCTGGAGGAATAGTTCTTTATTATCCTCTTGCAAGGAGAATTGTGAGGACACAGACCTGGGTTTACAGGCAGCCACGCGGAGGAGTTCACTCTGTAAAGGGAGAGAATGAAGCCAGGTAGAGATGAGAATGAAAGACAGGGAGAGGGAGACAGAGAGAGTCCTGTGGCCCCAATGTCCACTCTTCCCTTGGGCTATCTCAGCCTTCTTGGCTCTGTGAATTAGTGAGTTCTTGGTATGTATCTGTCATTTATAGTTAAAAACAGCCCTGACTGGCCAGGCGTGGTAGCTCATGCCTGTAATTCCAGCACTTTGGGAGGCAGAGGCAGGAAGATCACTTGATCCCAGGAGTTCAAGACCAGCCTGGGCAACGTAGTGAAACCTCGTCTCTACAAAAAAATCAAAAAATTAGTTGGGTGGTGTGCACCTGTAGTCCCAGGGAGGCTGAGGTGGAAGAATTACCTGAGTCCAGGAGGTTGAGGCTATGGTGAGCTGTGATCATGCCACTGCACTCCAGCCTGGGTGACAGTGTCTCTCTCACACACACACACACACACACACACACACACACACACACACACACACACACACACCCCACAAGAGCCCTACTAATGGCAGGTGAGTAAAGAAAGAGAGGAATGCAGAGAAAGAGGACCACTAACCCTTAGGGTAATTAAGAATCCAGAAGAAGTCTGGGCATAGTGGCTCACGTCTGTAATCCCAGCACTTTGGGAGACCCAGGCAGGAAGATTGCCTGAGTCCAGAAGTTCAAGATCAACTCGAGCAACACGGCGAGACCTTATCGCTACAAAAAATTTTAAAATTAGCGGGTTGTGGTGGCATGTGCCTGTAGTCCCAGCTACTCAGGAGGCTGAGGTGGAAGGATCACCTGAGTCTAGGAGGTTGAGGCTGCAGTGAGCTATGATCGTGCCATTACACTCCAGCCTGGGCAACAGAATGAAACCCTGACTCAAAAAAAAAAGTCTCTGCACAGATTGTTGATGAAAACGTGTTCTGAAATAGGTATTTTATTGACTTCAATTCTCTGCACCTTACACCCTGGAGAAAAAAAGGGAGAGGAGGAACGTTCAAAAAAGAACCCGTTCAAAAGGTTATCTTTCATAGTCATATGAGGCTGGGCATGGTGGCACATGCCTGTAATCCCAGCACTTTGGGAGGCTGAGGCAGGAGGATCACTTGAGGCCAGGATTTTGAGACCAGCCTGGGCAACATAAGGAAACCCTGTAAATACAGAAAAAAAAAAAAAAGTAAAATAAATTGAAAAATTAAAACTAAAAAAGCTAGGAGAACCAGACACTCATAGTAAGAGGGAGCCAGGCGTACATAGGCCAACAGACCTTGAAAATAACTGGGCAAAGTACCAGATTTTTCTCAGTCAGTGGAGACTTGAGAAAAAATTATTTTTGTATATGAAAGGAAAAGGCGACTACAGACAAGTAGATCATTTATGAACCTCAAGGGAATATACTTGTCTGAACTCAATGCCTGTGGTAGGTCTGATGTGGCTACCTTCTTAAGGACATTTTGCCTCTCAGCCCTGGTCCACTCCACGTATGATCTTGATCTCCATGTTCTACCGTCTGATGAAAGCTCATGCCAACGCTTTCAAATGTATCCCTGCCTACACTCAATGCCAAAGTCACTGGTGATAACACAGATCACTTGAGACATCGCATTCTTTCCCCATGATGGAAGTGCAAAGAGATAGTTGAGTTGCACTGCTTATATTGGCAAGGCAAGAGAAAATGGGTTTTTGGTTTTATGAAGCCTGGTGTTAGGACGACGCGCTTTACAAGAACAATGACAGAACGAAGGAAGCAAAGATTCCTGGAGACCCTCTCCCTTTATCTCCACCGAACCCGTCACGCTGTGGCAAATACTGAAAGCTACAGCCCACGGAATGTGCCCCTGTAGATGCATTTCGATGTGGCTTCTTAGAAGAGCTTGCCCCCTAACCTTAGAAAAGCATAAGAAACGTTGATCTGAATCGCAATTTACATAACTCAGCCAACCGCTTCAATACAATGACAAGCTGACTCAGAGATCATGTGAATCATCCTGGTGTTTAAGATGAGCAATGTGGATGGATTTTCTTTCCCCTTCTTCCAGATAGAAGCTCTCTCTTCCCACTCCTGTTTTCAAAAGCTTTTTCTATGGGAATCTGGTACCTCTGGGGGCGAAGAAGCCAAGCGTCCAGACGTGGCGACCCTACGACGAAGGGTCCTCGGGGCTTAGGAACCGGGATCCCAGAAGCATAGTTTCTCTTCAGGCATGTGTGTTCAGGTATGTGTGATCATGTATGAGGAGAGTGCACATGTATATTTATGAGCCAGAGGGGAGGGCTGAGGTAGAAAATTATCATTCTTTCCTAGCCCTTCTCCCCTTCTTCCTGTAGTTTTATCTGAGAGATGGCTACCCATCTTTTCCCTCTCTCTCTCTTTCTCCTTCTGGAATTTCTTGCTCTGGGGGAGGTCAGCGGCCATGTTGAGGAGCCCTATGGAGAAGCCCACGTGACAAATAACAGGCTCCTGACACCAGCCAGTGAAGCAGTGAGGTCTGCCAACCACCATGTGAGTGAGCTGGGAAATATATTCTCCAGCCCCTGTCGAGCCTTCGGATAACTGCAGCCCCTTGGCCAACCACCACTCACCTAAGCTGCTCCCCAAATTATTATTATTATTATTGTTTTTGAGTTGGAGTCTCACTCTGTCACCCAAGCTGGAGTGCAGTGGCATGCTCACATCCACCCCAGTGTCCACCTGCTGGGCTCCAGCGATCCTTCCATCTCAGCCTTCCAAGTAGCCAGAACTATAGGCATACGCCACCACACCTGGCTAATTTTTGATTTATTGTAGAGACGAGGTCTCGCCAAGTTGCCCGGGCTGGTCTCGAACCTGCAGGCTCAGGCAATCCACTCGCCTCGGCCTCCCAAAGTGCTGGGATTACAGGCTGAGCCACTGAGCCCAACCCTGAAATTATTTGACATAATAAATGTTTGTCGTTTTAATTTTCTAAGCTTTGGGTTAATTTGTTAAGTAGCAAGAGGTAACTAAAACACTAGATGTGGCCAAGGAGGTGACACATGCCACTTTGGGGCCATGCCCTTAAAGGGAGTATGTGCATTCTCTTGTTTTCCCTTCCCACGTCCTATAAGCTGGAAGGCCAGCATGGTAATGAGCCATTTTGAATCACGTGGGTGACAGCAACACGTTAGAAACTGGAGGGTGGCCACACAGAAAGAGCCTAGGTCTCTGTGTTAGTCAGGTAAGACTAGGGTTAGCTGCACGAACAAACAGTCTCCAAACTCGGTGTCTTCAAAGCAATGGTGCATGTCTCACTCCCACACATTTGCTGCAGCTCTGGGGAAGTGTTCAGGAGAGCTGTTCTTTGTATCAATAGTGCTTCCACAAATCTCATTGCTTATTCACATGTTACTGGCCAAAAGTTGCATGATCATATTTAACTCCAAGAAAGCAGAGAAGTACAATCTTCCTGTATTTCCACAAAAAAAAGAGAGAACTGGAAACACTTTTTCAGCAGAACGAGTAACTAGTATCTACCAAAGACCTCAACACCATCAAGTCAACTCACCAGCCATGGACTCCTATCCAGAGGTACCTGGTTAGAGAAATAAATTTCTATCTTGGTTAAGTTGCAGTGTTTAGGAGATCACTTGTTATAGAGCCTAGCCTGTATCCTATACAATAGAAGCATATACCTACTAAAGAATATAATCCCAAAGAATAGATTTAGGGCCCGGGTGCAGTGGCTCATGTCTATAATCCTAGCACTTTGGGAGCTTGAGGCCGGAAAATCACTTAAGCCCACAAGTTTGAGACCAGCCTGGGCAACAGAACAAAACTCCATCGCTGTTAAATAATGATGATGAAGGTGATAATAATAATAATACAACAACAACAACAATAAAGACAGGCACAATAAAGACAGTGGCTCACACCTGTAATCCCAGCATTTGTGGAGACTGAGATGGGAGGACTGCTTGAGCCCAGGTAGTCGAGACCAGCCTGGGCAACATAGCAAGATCTCATCTCTACAGAAAATAAAAAATCAAGCCGGGCTCGGTGGCTCAGCTTGTCATCCCGCGCCTTTGGGAGGCTGAGGTGAGTGGATGGCCTGAGCCCGCGGGTTCGAGACCCGCCTGGGCGGCGAGACCTCATCTCTACAATAAATCAAAAAGTCAGCCGGGCGTGGTAGCGCGCGCCTGTAATTCTGGCTACTCGGAAGGCTGAGGCGGAAGGATCGCCGGAGCCCAGCGGGTCGAGGCTGCGGTGGCCGGGAGCGGCCACTGCGCTCCAGTCTGGGTGACAGAGTGAGACTACAAAAAAAAAAAAAAAAAAAAAAATTAGCTGGGTGTGGTGGTGCACACCTGTAGTACTAGCTACTCGGGAGGCTGAGATGAAAGCATCACCTGAGCCCAGGAGGTCGAGGCTGTGGTGAGCCGTGATTGTACTACCAAAAAAAAAATTCTTTTTTAAAGAAATAATAGATTTAGGAATTATCCACCTACCAACTGCTCCTAAAGTTATTGACAACCGGTCACAGTGGCTCACACCTTTAATTCCAGAACTTTGGGAGGCTGAAGTGAGAGGACTGCCTGGGCCTAGGGGTTAGAGACCAGCCTGGGCAACTTGGTGAGACCTTGTCTCTACAATAAATCAAAAAATTGACCGGGCGTGGTGGCGTGCGTCTGTAGTTCCAGCTACTTGGAAGGCTGAGGCGGAGGGATCGCCTGAGTCCAGCAGGTCGAGGCTGCAGTGGCTGTGAGTGTGCCACTGCACTCCAACCCAGACGACAGAGTGAGACTCCAGCTCAAAAAATAAAATAAATAAAGTTATTGACAAGGAAAAACAGAAGCATATGCATGAAAGCCTCCACCCGCCCTCCCAGACCTGCTGTCCACTCTTTTCTATGCTATTTTGTGGCTACGGAGGGTGATACTTACAAATTTCCACGGCCAGCCTCCCTTGCCCTTTGACTTCCAGTGAGGTTAAGCCAAGGAGAGGTCACAGGATAAGAGTAAGCAAATGTCAGGGTTTATTTTTCCCTGACCATTCAGAGTTGCAGCATGACAGTGGCAATGTTTTTCTGTCTAGGCCACGGTGCCTTCTTTTCTTTCTTTCTTTTTTTTTTTTTTTTAAGTCAGAGTCTCACTCTGTCACCCAGACTGGAGTGCAGTGGCCGCTCCCGGCCACCGCAGCCTCGACCTGCTGGACTCCGGCGATCCTTCGGCCTCAGCCTTCCAAGTAGCTGGAACTACAGGCGCGCGCTACCACGCCCGGCTAATTTTTTTGACTTATTGTAGAGATGAGGTCTCACCAAGTTGCCCAGGCGAGTCTCGAACCTGCGGGCTCAGGCAATCCACTCACCTCAGCCTCTCAAGGCGCGGGATATCAGGCTGAGCCACCGAGTCCGGCCTCTTTTTTTTTTTAAGTGAGAAAGCAGGTTGGATTGAGAGGACAGAAAAGTTCCCAAAGTGGGAGGGGACCCGAGGGGGTTGCCTAGGAGTGCTTTCTTCACAGCAACAGATCTCCCCCGCCTTCAGGAGCACCTGGACCCACCTTGACCCACCGAGAGCATAGAGGTGGGAGCTAGTTCAGCTCCAATGCTTCACCATCCCTTGCTTGGTTTCTCTTAATATTCTGCACATCTTTGGAGAGTCCCTTCATTAAATTGTCTTCTGTCACCTCTGCCATCTCTTTCCTGTCAGTATCCTGATCAATACAAAACTTCTTCCTCAGATTATAACTACTAAGCAAAACAACCAATGACATAAGAAGTGGGAAGACATGGCCGGGCGTGGTGGCTCACACCTGTAATCCCAGCACGGTTGGGAGACTGAGGCAGGAGGAGTGCTTGAGCACCAGAGTTTGAGAGCAGCCTGGGCAACGTAGTGAGACCTCGCCTCTACAAAAAAATAAAAAAAATAGCCAGGCGTGGTGACACACACCTGTAGTCCCAGCTAATCGGGAGTCTGAGGCAGAAGGATTGCCTGAGCCCAGGAAGTTGAGCCTGCGGTGAGCTGTGGTGCCACTGCACTCCAGCCTGGGTAACAGAGTGAGACCCTGACACACACACACACACACACACACACACACACACACACACGAAAAAAAAAAAAGAAATGGGAATACATGAATGTCCCATAAGATGATCTTTTAGATCAGCTGTGTAGTAATCAGAGCAAACACGTCTTAGCGCCCCAAATCTCACAGTGCAAAGAAAGATATCCCTTTTATTGTCATCATCAAGATGGGCATGGTGGCTTATGCCTGTAATCCCAACACTTTGGGAGGCTAAGGCAGGAGGATAGCTTTTGAACCCCAGAGCTCAAGATCAGCCTGGGCAATATAGCAAAAACTCATTGCTTAAAAAAAAAATTAGCCAGGCATGGTGGTGCACGCCTGTAGTCCCAGCTACTTTGGAAGCTGAGGTGAAAGAATCACCTGAACTGAGGAGGTCAAGGCTACAGTGAGCTGTGATCGTTGTGATCATGCCAGGACACTCCAGCCTGGGTGACAGAATGAGACCCCCAACTCAAAAAAAAAAAAGAGGAAGAAAGGAAGAAAAAAAGACAGTGGGAAGCCAAGTGACATCTGAAATATTTGTGAACGTAGGCCAAACCATGCCAGTAAGTAGCTATTTGACCTACTTATTCCAATAGCTTCAATATTCATTTTAAATATCATTGGCTTACCAACTTAATTCCTCAGCTGGGGTGCCCCTGAGTTCAGGCAGAAAGGTCTGTATTAGAACATGGAGTCTGCCAGGTTCCTACCTGAATACGGTTCAGAGAGGCCTCCAAAAATCTCACAGGCCACAAAGTACAACTCATGGTCCCACTCATTCCATGGTGAAAAAAAGAAGGTAAAGAGAGACCTACAAAGTTCAATAGAAAGGAAGACGATTCTTCAAATGAGGATACATCTCTTCTATATTAAAAAACAAACAACAACAACAAAAAATATACAGCAGGAAGGTTGCTTGAGCCCAGGACATGATGCTTGGGACTAGGCAGGCATCCTGAGACCATGAAGAGAAAGAACAGAGACTCCCAGGAAGGATGCCGAGAGCTCTGGTCTGGTGAGGCTACTGAATTAGCCAAACCTTGGATTGCCTGCCTCTGTGATACAGAAAAATAGCCTGAGTGGGTGTTCAGACCCTTGTAGCCAAAGCATCCTCACTAGGCCAGGCACGGTGGCTCATGCCTATAATCCCAGCACTTTGGGAGGCTGAGGTGAGAGGATTCCTGAGCCCACGGGTTCAAGACCAGCCTGGGCAACTTGACAAGACCTCATCTCTACAATAAATTAAAAAATTAGCCAGGTGTGGTGGCGCACGCCTATAGTCCCAGCTACTTGGAAGGCAGAGGTGGAAGAATCCCCTGAGCTCAGCAGGTCGAGGCTGTGGTGGCTGTGAGGCCGTGAGCATGCCACTGCATTCCAGACTGAGCAACAGAGTGAGATTCCGACTGAAAAAAAATAAAGAGCATCCTCATGGAAGTGCATGATTTTGTTTTCATGGTGGTTTTGCGTTGGAATGAGTGAGCATTTTGACAAATGGATGAAGAATCTGGCCTTTTTCATTTTTTTCCCCTAGCTGTGTTGTCTGATCATAGAGGAATTTCTATCCCAGACATCTTTGTGGACAGAAATCATGTTCCATGATCTCATTGTCTTCCCCTCTGGCCACTGCAGATCCCATACCTGGAAACTCATATGCTTGAAAGAAAAGAAAGAAAAGAGGTTATCGGTCTCTAGTTCCTGACCTCTGGCCCCTCGGGGAGCACTTCCAGATGAAACTTATTGTTTTTGTTTTGTTTTTGAGTCAAGGTCTCACTCTGTTGCCTAGGCTGGAATGCAGTGACACAATCATGGCTCACCGCAACCTCAACCTCCTGGGCTCGGGCCATCCTTCCACCTCAGCCTCCCAAGTAGCTGGGACTACAGGTGTGCACCATCACAACTGGCTGATTTTTTTTATTTATTTATTTTTTTTTGTAGAGATGGGATCTTGCAGTGTTGCCCAGGCTGGTCTTGAACCCGTGGGCTCAGGAATCCTCTCACCTCAGCCTCCCAAAGTGCTGGGATTATAGGCATGAGCCACCGTGCCTGGCCTAGTGAGGATGCTTTGGCTACAAGGGTCTGAACACCCACTCAGGCTATTTTTCTGTATCACAGAGGCAGGCAATCCAAGGTTTGGCTAATTCAGTAGCCTCACCAGACCAGAGCTCTCAGCATCCTTCCTGGGAGTCTCTGTTCTTTCTCTTCATGGTCTCAGGATGCCTGCCCAGTCCCAAGCATCATGTCCCACGTGATGTCACCCAAACCCAGGGAAGAAAAGCTCTGGGTTTTTTCTCGGGCATCTCTCACTTTATTTTATAAGGGAAGAAGAGGCTTTTCCCAGAAGCTCCCAAGCTGTCTTCTTGCCTCTCGTCTAGAGTTGCAACTGCCCATACTGTGTTTTCATTGGTCAAGATAATCAGCACCCAATAGGAGCTGATTCAATGTTTGCTGAATGACTGAAAGGTGAATTGGATGACCATGTTTGGCTTAAGCCAGTTACAGCCCATTTTGTAGAGTTCGTTTTCCTAGAACACATCGTAACTTTTTCTTTTTTTTTTTTGAGTTGGAGTCTCACTCAGTCGCCCAGATTGGAGTGCAGTGGCTGCTCCCGGCCACCGCAGCCTCGACCTGCTGGGCTCTGGTGATCCTTCCGCCTCAGCCTTCCAAGTAGCTGGAACTACAGGTGCACGCTACCACACCTGGCTAATTTTTTGATTTATTGTAGAGATGAGGTCTCACCAAGTTGTCCAGGCGGGTCTCGAACCCGTGGGCTCAGGCAATTCACTCACCTCAGCCTCCCAAGGCGCAGGATTACAGGCTGAGCCACCGAGCCTGGCTAACACATTATAACTTAATGGTTGAAGAAAGCTGGCATTTTCTGATAGAGTAAGAAGGAAGACATGGCCAGTGGGCCGGCAGTCAGTAGTGTATGCCACAGGACACTCGTTTTTCTTAAGATGGAGAACAGGAGTGATTCAGGAAAGAGCGTTTGTTTTCTTTCTCTCTCTCTCCCTCCCTCCTTCCTCCCTTTCTTTCTTCCCTCCCGGGGTCTCACTCTGTTGCAGGCTGGAGTGCAGTTGAGTGATCATAGTTCACCGCAGCCTTGACTTCCTGAGCTCAGTTGAACCTTCCACATCAGCCTCCCGAGTTATCTGAGACTACAGACCCACACCACCACACCCGGCTCATTTTTTAATCTGTAGAAATGAAGTCTCGCTGTGCTGCCCAGGCTGGTCTCCAAGTCCTGGCCTCAAGCAATCCTCCTGCCTCGGCCTCCCAAAGTGCTGGGATTATAGGTGTGACCCACCATGCCCGGTCAGGGTTTCTTGTTTTCTAATGGTTTCTTTGTTTTTTTTAAAAAAAAAAAGGCCTGGGGTTTAATCAATTTGTTCACGCAAGGTGTATCTCATCTCATTATGGACAAGTTACAATATTCTAAAAAGAAATGAATCTTTTTTTTTTCCTGCCCCTGCTTAGACATCAGTTCCTTCAGGACATTCTCCCTGCCCAAGACCAGTCTGAGTTAGGTATCTTTCCTGAGTGTTACCAAGCTCTCTTGGCCTCCTCATATGACAGCACTTACCACGGTGGACCACAGCCACCTGTTTATTCTTCTTTTCTGCAGTAGAGGCTATTATGTGTTCACCAAGCCTTATTTCCTTTCCTTTTAAAATTTTTGTAGAGACAGAGTCTCACTAGGTTGCTCAGCTAGTCTTGAACTCCTGACCTCAAGCAATCCTCCCACCTTGGCCTCCTAAAGCGCTGAGATTATAAGTGGGAGCCACTGCACCCAGCCTCCTTTGCTTCTGGTACCCAGCTACCTTTCCCAATCCCCTTAACAGTGTCTTTGTGACTGAGTGTGGTCAATGGAATGTGAGTAAATAATGTATGCCTCTTCCAGGCTCTGCTGTAAAAATGATGCATGCAATCTCCCAGCTCTCTTTCCCCCTCTGCTGGCTGAATGGGGAGGACGCAGTGGACAGGGAAGGATGTGGGAGGAACCTGGGGCCCTGAATGACTGCATGGAGCACCTGTCCTCTCACCAATCTGCTCTGAACTGATATGAAATTGATATGAAGCGTGATTTTTTTGTTTGTGCTAAGTCACCCAGAATTGGGTGTTTGTGTGTTTTCGTTACAACAGGTATTTAACTGTGACAAATACAGTTCCCATTAGAATAAAAAAACCTCATGAGGCCAGGCGTGATGAGTTACCTCTGCAATCCCAGCACTTTGGGAGGCCAAGATGGGAGGACTGCTTGAGCCCAGGAGTTCAAAACCAGCTATTTTGTTCACAGTGCTCTTGCTTGCCCTAGCACACTGCCTGTCCCATAACGGGCCCTTAATGCTTCAAAGAGTGAAAAGCCATAATGGAGGAACTTCAGTCAGAGTGGCAGCCAGTTGAACACTGCTTAGCTTTGCCATGCATTTTCAGCAGCTTATTTTAACCCACCCTCTAATCATTAACAAGGGACAACTCGGTTTCCTGGAGGTAGTAACTGATCACTGTCTTGCAACTCCTCAAATGTGCTTTGTACTAACTACCCTTTTATCCAAAGTGTTTGTCTTCCTGCCATCAAGGGCCAAGTTGACCTAATCTACTGTGATCAGCCCTTCGTGACCTATGTGACACAGACTGCCATCCCATCACCATGGTGACCTGCCCCAATTAAAAGGGAAGCTTCAAAAGCTTTCAACCTCAACCTCAAGCATTCTCTGTCAAATGTTCCTTAAGGTCTGGCCCCCTCTCCAATCTCAGGGAGGTGGATCCACCCCTTTTCTCTGGTCTACTTTCTAAACATTTGTTTTCTGACCTATTCTGCATACAATTCTTTTCATCTTTTTTTTGACAGTGCCTCGCTCTGTCACCCAGGCTGGAGAGCAGTGGTGTGATCATAACTCGTTATCACCTTGAACTCCTGGGCTCAAGCCATCCTCCCACATCAGCCTCCTGAGTGGCTGGGATTACAGGTATAAGCCAGCGTGCCCATCTAATTTTTTATTTTTTGTAGAGATGAGGTCTTGCTGTGTTGCCCAGGATGGTCTCAAACTCCTGCCTCAAGCAGTGCTCCTACTTTGGCCTCCTAAAATGCTGGGATTACAGGCATGAGCCACCATGTTGGGCCAGATACATTTTTTTTT
>NW_007257714.1:103362-114126 GCF_000164805.1 Carlito syrichta | reverse complement strand
GGCTCCAGGCGATCCTTCCGCCTCAGCCTTCCAAGTAGCCGGAATTACAGGCATGCGCTACCACACCCGGCTGATTTTTCGATTTACTGTAGAGATGAGGTCTCGCTGCCCAGGTGGGTCTCGAACCCATGGGCGCAGGCAATCCACTCACCTCAGCCTCCCAAAGGCACGGGACAGATACATTTAAAAAAAATAAAATAAGTATAAATCTCTTGGCATATATCTGCTTGATACATGGGCCAAAATAGCCTGAGCTCTGTAACATTATTGAAACAAACCAAATATTTCTCCCTAAAACAGTGAGGATAATAAAGTTAAAGACACTGAAAACACAGGGGTGCATTCTGTAGCAGCCTCGACCTGCCAGGATGTAAGTCCTTCCTTACTGGGGACAGCACTGCTTTGGATGCCAGGTAAGCTGTGGCACAAAACTCATGGATTCTTTGACTCAACCCTAAAATGAATTTTAGAGTGGCCAGCAAAACTTTAAAATAAAGTTTGTCAAAGAAAGAAGAGGGAAAAGATAGACATGCCAGAGCTGACATAGAAATTGCACTTTTGGCTTTTTATAAGAGCCCTGAGATCTCTTCACAATGATCAATATGCTAAGGAAGGTGGAGCCCAGGTAACCATCGCTTTGCCACCTAGAATGGGTAGAAAGGTGGCCTTATTATCATTTCTATGGACTTTCGATTTCTGGTCCGGGAACCACCATGATGGAGTTTTCCTTTGGCAAGCTGAGGGCATGGGGTGGACTGGGAGGTCACACTGAATTCACATTCCAGTGTGCAGGGCCGTTCAGCAGACGGGGGTGTCTGGATGCTTTCTAAAACTCACCTACAAGAAATTTATCTATCTATGCTTATTATCCTGCACTAGCCACCCTGCCTCAGTTGATTGGTCCAGAGGAGGCACCGGCAGGCACCAGAGGAGTCTGGGAACAAATTCTACTATCTTCCCACATCTTCTTGCTGGTTAAAAGACTGTAGCTGCTCTCTAGTTTAATACCATTTAACTGGGCGTGGTGGCTCACACCTGTAATCCCAGCACTTTGGGAGGCCAAGGTGGGAGGATCACTTGAGGCCAGAAGTTTGAGACCAGCCTGAACAACAAATTGAGACTCCTGCCCCCTACAAAAAAAATTTAAAAATTAGCAAGGTGTTTTGGTGCACGTCCATAGTTCCAGCTACTTGGGAAGCCGAGGCAGGAGGATCCCTTGATCCCAGGAGGTTGAGGCTGCGGTACCTATGATCACACCACTGCACTCCAGCCTGGACAACAGAGCAAGACCTTGTCTTTATTTAAGTAAGATCCCAAGCCCTTGCTTCAAGAGAGAGATACTTTTGGACTGAGGCCTCTCCCATGTGATGGGTACAGCATGAGTTAATAAACTTCTGCTTGGTTTTTTTTTTATTAATCTGACTTTTGTTTTTTGGGAGAGTGTCTCAACCAAGTACCTAAAAAATGAAAAGAAAATAAATTATGTTTTCTCCCTTAAACTATATTGGTAATTTTTGATATCCATCTTATAGTTCAACAAGGAAACTAACAATGAATCCCTAAAAAAGAAGGACTGAGAATTACCTATGATGATTGCCCTTCCTTGGCAAAAAGGATTGGAGGGAAAAAAGGTGTCTCACTTTTTCACCTGTAAGTGGGAAGAACGCCAGGGGACAAAGTGAAAGGCAAAAAAATTTCCCCAATTTTCGTATATTTAAAATGACATTCCATGGCTGGGTGCAGTGGTTTATGCCTGCAATCCCAGTGCTTTGGGAGGCCGAGATGAGAAGATTTTTGAGGCCAGATGTTGGAGACCAGCCTGGACAACACAACAAGACCTCATCTTTACCAACTACAAAAAAAAAAAATTAGAAAAAAACTTAGCCAGGCATGGTGACATATGCAGTCCCAGCTACTTGGGAGGCTGAGGCGAGAGAACAGCTTGAGCCCAGGTTGTTGAGCCCAGCCTGGGTGACAGAGGGAGACCCTGTTTTAAAAAAAAAGGAAGAGAGAGAGAGAGAGAGAGAGAGAGAGACATTCAGCAGCATGGTTAAGAAATCCCACAGATCTCTCTTACTTCAACAGTGTTTTTTTGTCTTTGCTTTTTAAAGTCAGGATCTCACTCTGTCGCCCAGGCTGGAGTGCAGTGGTATGATCATGGCTCACCACTGCGTCTTGCTACGTTGTCCAGGCTAGTCTCAAACTCCTAGACTCAAGCAATCCTCTCCTAGTGCTAGGATTTTAGACGTGAGCCATCATACCTGGCCTCACAGACCTGGAACTCCCACTATTCCTGAAAGAAGTTCGGAGCCAGTAATGACTCCACACCCGGCCAGGACCAAGAGATTTATTAAAAGGGGGTTGTTACAGAGAGGATCTGTAATGGAAAAAAAGAAAAGGAGAGAGAGCGAGTTGTGGGGAGAAGGCTGTATTTATCAGCCTGACAGGGGCCGGAAGGGGCCGTGCTATGCTCCTATTGGCGGAGCTGCATGGGAGCAGGGTGGGGCCAATGCCGTGCTGTGGTCCTATTGGACGCATAACAAAGCTGGCTACGGATTGGAGGCTTGCAGGTTTGAAATCCGCGCGGGAAGGTTTGAAATTAGTGCGCGGGGAGTTGTGCTCACAGAAGCCAGTGACCTAGGGCCTTTGTTGTCTGGTGTGTCGGCGCCATTTTGGGAGCTGCCCCTCTGGTCGCTTCCTGCACCCTTCAATTCCAGCCTCCAACTGCCCTCCTGTCTCCTCTCCATCGCCTCGGCCATCTCCTGCCTCTGGGACCAGACCACCCTGTTTCTGTGGTTAGCTCCTTGTCGCCGACCAGCCAGGAGCTCCCGGATTGGTCAGGATGGTCCCACCGAGGTGGAGGCGGCCTGATCAATCTGTGTCTGCAGTCCTCCCACTATTCCTCCTCTCTGGGCTTCTGTCTGCACCGTGGCAACGTAGTCCTGGAAGGTGTGGGAACTTCTTCCTCAAATTGGCCAAGGAGAAGGATGCCAGGACGCCCAGAGTCCCTGAAAGATGTACCACAGCCTGGCCACCGCGCCTTCTGCCAGGATGTCTAGAAGCTTCTCGGGACGCCTGGGGTAAAACCTGTGAGCCTCCGTGGCCCGGAGAGAAGTCTGATCAGAGCCCTCCTGGACCTTCCCGCCCTGGCTTCGGCCTGCACAGACTCCCAGTTCTGTGACTTCTTGGAGAGCCTCTTCCTGGAAGAGGCAGTGACACTCCTCAGGGAGATGGACCAATCTGACCGGCCTCCGCAGGCTGCCGGTCCCCGGCCGGGCTGGGCAAGTGTCTCTTGGAGAGGCTCAGCCTCAAGCTGGGCTAGGAGCTACTGAGGCCCGTGACCTCACAGGGGGCCCTCTTACCCCAGTGCCCTCTCCCAAGCCCTGGACCAAAGGGAAAGAAAGCTTTTTGCAGCAAATAAATAAATAGACATCAGCGGGGTGTGATGGCTCACACCTGTAAGCCCAACACTTTGGGAGGCTGAGGCGAGAGGATCGCTTGAACCCACGAGTTGGAGACCAGCCCGAATGACATAGCAAGACCTAGTCTCTGAAAATAAAAATAAAAAAAATTAGCCCTGTGTGGTGCCGCATGCCCGTAGTTCCAGCTATTAGGGAGGCTGAGGCGGCAGGATCGCCTGAGCTCAGGAGATCGAGGCTGCAGTGAGCTATGATCGTGCCACTGCCCTCTCGCTGGGTGAAAGAGTGAGATTCCGACTCAATAAATAAATCAATAAATGACACTCAGCAAAATGTGTAAAGGTAACACAAGACAGTGTCAACAAGGTGGTATGTTGTGAAATCAAGCGAGATAAAAGTGTTCTTGCTATTATTACCTCCAGCGCTCATTATGTGCACGCTGAACCTCTAAACAGTGTTTCTTTCTTTCTTTTTTTTTTTTTTCCGAGTCCGGGTCTCACTCTGTCGCCCAGGCTGGAATGCAGTGGTACGATCACTGCTCACTGCAGCCTCAACTTCCTGGGCTCAGGCGATCTTCCCACCTGTCTCTGGAGTAGCTGGGACTACAGGTGCATGCCACTACACCAGGCTAATTAGGCTAATTTTTAAAATTTTTTGAAGAGACAAGGTCTCACTGTGTTGCCCAGGCTGGTCTCAAGCTCCTGGCCTCAAGCCATCCTCTTGCCTTGGCTTCCCAAAATGCTAGGATTACAAGCGCGAGCAACTGAGCCTGGCCTGAGCAGGGTTTCTTAATGAATGGCCTCTGAGACACCAACTAATCCACCTAACGTGTCCCTTTAAAATTACAAATTCCTGGGTCCCACCATTAGGATCATTGCTTGAGAATCTTACCAGACATGGTGGCTCAAGCCTGTAATCAGCACTTTGGGAGGCTGAGGCGAGAGGATTGCCTGAGCCTAGGATTCGAGACCAGCCTGAGCAACTTGGTGAGACCTCGCCTCTACAATAAATCAAAAAATTAGCTGGGCGTGGTGGCGCATGCCTGTGGTTCCAGTTCCCTGGAGGACTGAGTGAGAAAGATCGCCTGATCCCAGCAGGTCGAGGCTGTGGTGGCCGTGAGCAGCATGCTACTGCACTCCAGTTTAGGTGACAGTGAGACTTTGACTCAAAAAAAAAAAAAAAAAAATCTATGCAGGAAGGGCTTGGAAATCCATTTTTTTAACCAGCTCCCCAAACATTCTGATGATCAGGAAAGTATGAGAAACACCACTACCTACCCTGCCTATTTTTTTAGTATGATTGTTTAATTGAACACAATTTTAGTATCTTCTATCCCATTAGATCACTTTCCCTTCTACCTATCTAGAGTCTGTGCTAGGAAACTACCCAAAAATAGCTCAGGGTTTCCTTCCTGCAGTCACTGTTTGGGGCAGGACCGTTACAGGCGCTCCCTCTGACCTCTGTTTTTATTGTTTTCCTTCCATCAGTCAGCTGTTAGATATTGCTGGTTCCCTGTCTCCCAAATCCTTGCAAATTTCATGCTGGCAGGAGCCTGACTGAGGTTAAGGTAGTTGCTAACTTTCTTTTCATTTTAAAAATGACCCCTGGAATTTTCATTGCTGGTGAATGTGTAAAATGATACAACCACTTTGGAAAAACTATTTGGCAATATCTGCTAAAGTTAAATATATACCCGTCCTGTGACCCAGTGAGTCTACTCCTAGGTATATACCCAAGAAAAATGAATATATATATATATATATATATATATAAATATATACACACACAAAAAAAGGCACAGACACCACTGTTCATAGCAGTTTATTCATAAGAGCTGCAAACTCAAAACAACTCTTTGGAGCTGGGCTCGGTGGCTCAGCCTGTAATCCCGCACCTTTGGAAGGCTGAGGTGAGTGGATTGCCTGAGCCCGTGGGTTCGAGACCCGCCTGGGCAGCGAGACCGCATCTCTACAATAAATCAAAGAATCAGCCAGGCGTGGTAGCGCATGCCTGTAATTCCAGCTACTTGGAAGGCTGAGGCGGAAGGATCGCTGGAGCCCAGCAGGTCGAGGCTGCGGTGGCCGGGAGTGGCCACTGCACTCCAGTCTGGGCGACAGAGTGAGACTCCAACTCAAAAAAAAACAACAACTCTTTGGGCCAGAAGTGGTGGCTCAGGCCTGAAATCCCAGCACTTTGGGAGACTGAGGCTGGAGGATCGCTTGAGGCCGAGTTTGAGACCAGCCTGGGCAACATAGTAAGACACTGTCTTTAAAAAACAAACAAACATTTTGGGGTTTGTCCATTAACAAGAGGATGGATAAACATTATGACATATTTATATCATCAAACACTACATAGCAATAATTTTTTTTTTGAGTCAGAGTCTCATTCTGTTGCCCTGACTGGAGTGCAGTATCATGCTCACAGTCACTGCAGACTCGACCTGCTGGGCTCAAGCAATCCTTCTGCCTTAGCCTTCCAAGTAGCTGAAACTACAGGCGTGCACCACTATGCCCAGTCAATTTTTTGATTTATGGTAGAGCCGAGGTCTCACCAAGTTGCCCAGGCTGGTCTCGAACCCGTGGGCTCAGGCAATCCCCTAACCTTGGCGTCTCCCAAAGTGCTGGAATTATAGGCCTGAGCCACAGTGCCCAGCAAAGGAATGGATACACATAGCAACACAGATGGATCTCAAAAACATTCTGGGTGAAAAAAGCAATCCACAAGTGAATACTTGTGAATTTCATTCAGATGAAATTCACGAATGAGCATACCTAACCTGCAGTGAAATAAATGAGAACGGAAGCTACTTATGGATGAGGGGTGAGGGTACTGAGCTGGGCGGAGTGTGGGAGGACTTTCTGGGAAGACAGAAATGCTCTAAGTTGGATGGCAGCTTCACAGGTGCAGACGTGTGAAAACTCACTAGCTGTCTACTTGATTTGTGCCTTTTCCTGTCATTCGAGACAGACGGCTGCGTCCCACTGCTATCAAAAGACAGATCTCTGAGCTCACGCTTGGTATTTCCCACTCTTTCTTGTCTGGGTTTCCTCCATTCCCCAGCCCTCTACAACTTTTTTTGTGTTCTGACTTACGTCTCGGTCTCCCTTCTAGTATTTCCTTTCCTTGTGGCTGCTATGAGCTGCACCAAAACCAATCCTCTCTGTCCAACTCCTTGTCTCCTGCCAAGGGGGGTCAGAAGCTGGAACCCCGTGGGCTTGGTCCTTCTGTTGCTTGAAGTGACTGTTGTCATTCTTTTCTTTACAGCTCTTTGAAATCTATCAGTTTCTTTTTCTTTTTCTTTTCTTTCTTTCTTTTTTTTTTGAGTCAAGGTCTCACTCTGTTGCCCAGGCTGGAGTGCAGTGGCACCATCGCAGCTCACTGCCGCCTCTGCCTTCTGGACTAAGGCGATCCTTCCACCTCAGCCTCCTGAGTACCTGGGTCTCCAGGCACGTGCCTGGCTAATTTTTTGATTGTTGTAGAGACAAGATCTCGATAAGTTGCCCAGGCTGGTCTCTAACTCCTGGGCGCAAGCAATCCTCTCCCCTCAGCCTCCCAAAGTGCCGGGATTACAAGAACGAACGACCGCCCTGAGCCCAATTTCTATGTCTTTACCCGTTTTCATGCTTTTCACAAATTGACTCTAGTTCCTGGGATGAATGAAAAAAAATTAATACTTTGGTTGGTGGATTTAATTAGGACCACTGTGGTTTTGGACACAGTCCCAGATAGATTTGTCAGTGTGAATGTGGCAGGAAAGCCACCTGGTGATCTGCTAACCATGGTGATTTCAGACACCAAGGGCAAAGACCCTGGGGGGCATGATTAAAGATAGTTAAATAAACGGTGATAGCTGCATGAGCAAAAAAGGCGGGAGCATAGGCTGGTGTGAAAGTTCTCGCGTATATTGCCCCTTGTTTCTCAATTTTTCACTCAGAACTTCGCGAACTATAAAATCCAGAGCAAAGGTGCCAACACATTTGGACAGAATCAACTTTTGTTCCAAAGTGGAACAAATGATTCTCGGCACACAGTTGAATCACAGCAACCAAATCCAAAGTGAGGAAAAAAAAAAAAACTGTAAGGCATAAAACTACTGAACATTCTGAGTCACCCACAAACAAGAATGTACCCGTGACTCAGGAGAAATTAAAGAGTTCCAGCCCGGGTGACAAAGCGAGACCCTATCTCTACTAAAAAAATTAAAAATTGGTCAGGCATGGTAAGTGTGCACCTGTAGTCACAGCTACTCAGGAGGCTAAGGCAGAGAAGGATTGCCTGAGCCCAGGAGGTCAAGGTGGTGAGCTCTGATTGTGCCACTGCACTCCAGCCTGGGCGACAGAGTGAAACTCTGACTCAAAAAATTAAAAATAAAAAGAGTCATCTTGGCCAGGCACAGCGGCTCATGTCTGTAATCCCAGCACTTTGGGAGACTGAGGTGAGAGGATTGCCTGAGTCCATGGGTTCAAGACCAGCTTGGGCAACTTGGTGAGACTTCATTTCTATAATAAATCAAAAAATTAGCCAGGCAAAGTAGCACATGCCTATAGTTCTGGCTACTTGGAAGGCTGAAGTGGAAAGATCACCTGAGCCCAGCAGGTCGAGGCTGCGGTGGCTGTGAGTGTGCCACTGCACTCCAGCCTGGACGACAGAGTGAGACCCTGATTCAAAAAATTAAAAATAAAAAGAGCCATCTTGGCCGGGCACAGTAGCTCATGTCTGCAATCCCAGCACTTTGGGAGGCCGAGGTGAGAGGATTGCCTGAGCCCATGGGTTCGAGACCAGCCTGGGCAACTTGGTGAGACCTCGTCCCTACAATAAGTCAAAAAATTAGCTGGGCATGGTGGCACGTGCCTGTAGTCCTAGCTACTTGAAGGCTGAGGTGGAAGGATCGCCTGAGTCCAGCAGGTCAAGGCTGTGGTGGCCGTGAGCATGCCACTGCGCTCCAGCCTGGGCAATGGAGTGAGACCCTGACTCAAAAAATTAAAAATAAAAAGAGCCATCTGACTTGAAAGAGGAGTCTGTCCTTGAGGGGATACAACTGCCCTTGCTAATTGCAAAAGTAGATAGACGGTAAGAGCAGGCACTTCTCAAGTGATCCCCAACTTTTCAAGAAGGCATGATGCTCTGGGCTGGTGGGTCTCAACCTTGGCTGCACCCTGGAATTGTGTGGGGAGCTTTAAAAAACAGTGTGGCCTGAATTCCACCCCAAAGAGTCTGATTTAATTGGTGTGGGGTGTGCCCTTGGCATTAGGAGTCTTAAAAGCTCCCATGTAATTTTAACGTGCAGCCAAAGTTGGGAACCACTGCTCTGAATTCTAGGACCTAAGACTTACCAGGGCACTTAGCAGGCTACTATATACTCAATACATATTTGTTGTACTGGGAATAGTAATTTGCTAAAAAAGTTTAAATTGAGATATAATTCACATGACATAAAATCTACCATTTAAAAGTGAGATTTGGCTGGGTGTGGGGACTCATGTCTGTAATCCCAGCACTTTGGGAGGTGGAGACAAGAAGATTGCCCGAGTCCACAGGTTCGAGACCAGCCTGGGCAACTTGGCAAGACCTCATCTCTACAATAAAACAAAAAATTAGCTGGGTGTGATGGTGCACACCTGTAGTTCCAGTTACTTGGAAGCCTGAGGCGGAAGGATCGCCGGAGCCCAGCAGGTCGAGGCTGCGGTGGCTGGGAGCGTGCCACTGCACTCCAGCCTGGGCGACAGAGTGAGACTCCAACTCAAAAAAAAAAAGTGAGATTTGGTGGTTTTTCAGTTATTTATTATGTTGTATAACCATCACGACTATATAATTCTAGAACATTTCCCTTACCTATGTCAGAGATGAAATGTTTATGTTCCTCCAAAATTTATACGTTGAAATCCTAACTCCCAGCATGATGGTATCAGGAAGTGGTGCCTTTGGGAGATGATTAGGTCATGAGGGGAGAGCCCTTATGGATGGGATTAGTGCCTGTGTAAAAAGAGGCTTGAGGCTGGGTGCAGTGGCTCATGCCTGTAATCCTTGGGAGGCTGAGCCTGGAGGATCACTTGAACCCAAGAGTTTGAGACCAGCCTGGGTGACATAGTGAGACCACATCTCTATCAGAAAACCAAAACATTAGCTGGATGTGGTGGCATGCACCTCTAGTCCCAGCTACTTGGGAGGCTGAGGTGGGAGGATCGTTTGAGCCCAGGTAGGGGATGGTGGTGAGCTGTGATTGTGCCACTGCACTCCAGCCTGGGTGGCAGAGTGAGACCCCAGTTCAAAAAAAAAACAACAAAGACACAAGAGCTCTCTGTTGTCTTGTATGTGGGTTTACAGCAAGAGGACAGCCATCTGCTCACCAGGAATTGGCCCTCACCAGGCACGGGACCTGCCAGCACCTTGATCTTGGACTTGTCGGTCTTCAGAACTGTGAGAAATAAATGTTGTTTAAGCTACTTGGCGTATGTAATTTGTCAAAGCAGCCCAAACTAAGACAGCGCCAAAGAAAAACCTGATACCCATTAGCAGTCAGCCTCCATGTTTTTCTCCTCTTTGCCCCTGGCAACCACGAATCCATCTTCTGTCTTTGTGAAGCTGCCTATTCTGGACATTTTATATAAATGGAATCATACAGTATGTGGTCTCTGTCAGAGTCTTCCTACATAGTATAATGTTTTCAAAGTCCATTCATGTTATATCCTACAAGGCCAAGGAGCAGCCATTTGGAATCTTTTGCGAGTTTAGAGAATTCAGTTCTGTTTCAAGGCCAGGCACGATGGCTCATCCTGTCATCCCAGCGCTTTGGGAGGCTGAGGTGGGAGAATCGTTTGAGGTCAAGAATCAACACCATTTAAATCAGGTGTGAAATAAAGTTTGTGGAGGCCACTGTTTTGAACTAGCCTCTTGCACTAGGCCCCAGCAGACCAGACCAAACCAGAATGGAGTCACTCATGCTAAGCAAAGCAGGGGAATCGCAAACAGACCAGCCTTTCCCTGAAAGCAAGAGATTCACAGCAACCAGAAAAGGCCTTGTTTATCCGAGTCAGCGTAATAAGGACGTCCCCTCTGCTTTAGCCCTTACAAGAAGAGTGACCAGAGAATTGATGTTAACCAATCTGCTTCTTAAAAATTATTCCGGGCCGGGCTCGGTGGCTCAGCCTATAATCCCGCGCCTTGGGAGGCTGAGGTGAGTGGATTGCCTGAGCCCGCGGGCTCGAGACCCACCTGAGCAACTTGGCGAGACCTCATCTCTATAATAAATCAAAAAATTAGCCAGGTGTGGTAGCGCGCGCCTGTAGTTCCAGCTACCTGGAAGGCTGAGGCAGAAGAATCGCCGGAACCCAGCAGGTCGAGG
>NW_007257714.1:97771-103068 GCF_000164805.1 Carlito syrichta | reverse complement strand
CTCCAACTCAAAAAAAAAAAAAAAAAATTCTGAGCTGGCCTGGTGACTCACGCCTGTCATCCCAGCAATTCGGGAGACTGAGGCAGGAGGATTGCTTGAGCCCAGGAGTTCAAGATCAGCCTGGGCAACATAGCAAGACCTCCTCTCTACAAAAAAATCAAAACATTGGCTGGGCGTGGTGGCACACACCTATTGTCTCAGCTACTCAGGAGGCTGAGGCAGGAGGATTGCCTGAGCCCAGGAAGTTGAAGCTGCAGAGAGCTGTGATCATGACACTGCAAACCTAGGTAGCAGAGTGAGATCCCAACTCAAAAAAAAAAATTCTGTTTCTTTGTTCCCACCTTGCAAAAACCAACCATTCTGTCACACCCAACAGAATACTCATTCTATTTTATAGAATGAGGTGTTGTTGCCCAATTCTAGAAGAGCAAATAAAAATTATTTACATCCTTAAACTAAGTGTTTTTTTTTTGAGTTGGAGTCTTACTCTGTCACCCAGGCTGGAGGGCAGTAGCAAATTCACAGACACCACAGCTTCAACCTGCTGGGCTCAGGTGATCCTTCTGCCTCAGCTTTCCAAGTAGTTGGAACTACAGGTGTGTGCCACGACAGCTGGCTAATTTTTTTGATTTATTGTAGAGACAAGGTCTTGCCAAATTGCCCAGGCTGGTCTTGAACCCGTGGACTCAGGCAATCCTCTCACCTCCCAATGTTTTTTTTTTTTTTAATATTTTTAATTTTATTTAATTTTATTTATTTTTTAAATGTAAGCTGCTCCATTTGTGCCAACAAGTGAGAACTGTGGGGGTTAATGTGTGAAAATCCCACCAATCGTTTTCAGACTCTGCAATTGGTAAATAATTCCTCGGCCATCTTCAAAGCCACAAGTTTCAAAATAATAGCAGCGACCTAAGAGGTCCTGTGTATGGGCTTGGCTGAGTCTAAACAAGAATAATAATCAGGAAACTTGCTCTACACTGTCCAGGGAGAAAAGTCACAGCAGGGTCGCGTCTCATACATATCCCAGACAGAAGGATTGTTTTGCTCTGAGGAGCTGAGCAGCTGGTGAGGGGGAAGAGGGAACCTTTGGTCTTTTGTCCCGTTCTGGCCAACTCTGTCATTCCTTTCATCCTTTCTCACAAGGAATCCACTGTGCTGTCCAGTCCCGATACAAAACATTAGTTCCATAAAAGCACACGAGCATCTGGTCTGGCAATAAGAAGGGATCTTTCCCTCCACCTTCTGCTCTCCTGTGCTCTGTACTCTTCAACGCTCAGGGGCAGTGGAGAGCAGTAAGAAAAGCAGGGACAAATAATTAGGAACTTCTAGGACTTTTAATAAAACTAGATTTTTTTTTTTAGTTGGAGTCTCACTCTGTCGCCCAGGCTGGAGTGCAGTGGTATGCTCATGGCCACCACAGCCCTCCACCTGCTGGACTCAGGTGATCCTTCTGCCTCTGGCTTCCAACTAGCTGGACCTACAGGCACGCACCACCATGCCCAGCTAGTTTTTTGATTTTATTGTAGAGACAAGGTCTCGTCAAGTTTCCCAGGGTGGTCTCAAATCCCTGGACTCAGGCAATCCTCTCGCCTCTGCCTCCCAAAGTGCTGGGATTATAGGCCTGAGCCACCATGCCCAGTTCAAAACTAGTTTGTTTTTTGTTTTTTTTTTCCCACAAAGCCTGAGACTTATTCGGGGATATTAAAAAGTTTGAGATCATAGGCCCAAATCCCATACACGTGGACTAAATGCAGTTTTATCTCAGCACAGTAAACAATGCCAGAGTGGCTGCGAGGTGGCAGACACAGGGCAGCTCTCACCAAATAAGATTGCTCAGCCTCCAGCCCCAGAATTTAAGGGGAGCTTCCAAAGTCCATGCACACTCGCTCCCCAAGTCTGCACACCCTGTTACAGCCTGGGTGTACGGGCTGTTACAGCCTGACTGGGTCCTTATGCCTGCACAGAAAAGAGCCAATGTGCAGAGACAGCAGCGTCACAATAGAGAAAGAGTTCAATCATTGCAAAGCAACAGAGCCAGGAGGACAGAAGATGCTTCCCAAATCTGCCTCCCTGAGAATTTGAGGCTAGAATTTTTCAAGGAATAATTTGACAGACAGGGGACTAGGAAATGGATGCAGCTGACTGGAGATAAAGTCATATGGATGTCAAAACTGTCTTCATGCGCAAAGCCCGTTTCTGGGAGGTGGAGTCGGCTTGTTGATGCATGTCCTGGACCCGGTTCCATCAGAGTGCAAAGTCTGAAAAACATCTCAAACACTATTTTTAGGTTTTACAGCAGATGTTATCTATAAAGCAAGTCCCGTGACCATCCACTACGGACCTCTGGGAAATAAGCTTTTACAGAGCTAGCTTAGTAGGGAGGTCTGTGGGTTTCCCGAGATTAAAGCTGCTTGCACTCTTTGACAGATCTAACTTCTGGATGCCATCGAGGAAATTGGTGCAAACTTAGGAGATTTGTGCAACTTTAGGTTCATTGTTTAAGGGGAAATAAGTTTATCAATCTCATAGGCAGCTCTTTTTCCACCCACCCAGGGGTCAGAACATGACAGAATTCAGGCCCCTGTCATAATTCCTTTCTTTTTTGAGTCGGAGTCTCACTCTGTCACCCAGGCTGGAGTGCAGTGTCACGCTCATGGCCACCACAGTCTCAACCTGCTAGACTCAGGCGATCCTTCCGCCCCAGTCTTCCAAGTAGCTGGAACCATAGGCATGCATCACCAAGCCTGGTTGATTTTTTGATTTCTTGTAGAGATGAGGTCTCACCAAGTCACCCAGGCTGGTCTTGAACCCCTGGACTCAGGCAATACACTTGCCTCTGCCTCCCAAAGTGCTGGGATTACAAGCATGAGCCACTGCGCCCGACCTGGCCCCGTCATAATTCTAAACTCGTGGTCTTTTATTAATTTTTTGAAAGTGTTTTTACGATGGTGGTTTCAGCACCATTAGCCCTGCACTCAAGTTAAAGATCAAGCAGAAGTTCAGATGGAGTTTGGAAAAGGGTTTTGGCCCTTCCTGCTGAAAGGTGTAAGGCCAGAAGTGCATAAGCTTGCCCTGTGGTGAGACGTCCCTCACGAACCTCCTTAGCTGGTTTTCATCATATTTTGAGGTCAGGGGGCATGCCAGCCAGAGCCACCTATACAGAGAGGAAGGCTATTCCCCCAACGACTGTGTTTTTTATTCCCAACATTCAACAGAAGGCTGGACACCCAAATAGCTTGTCTAGGCCCAGCTGTGAGGTTAAAATTATTTATCTTCCTTTCTCTCTTTTTTTTTTTTTTTGAGTTGGAGTCTCACTTTGTCGCCCAGACTGGAGTGCAGTGGCATGCTCCTGGCCACCGCAGCCTCAACTTGCTGGACTCCAGCAATCCTTCTGCCTCAGCCTTCCAAGTAGCAGGAACTACAGGCGTGCGCTACCATGACTGGCTAATTTTTGATTTATTGTAGAGATGAGGTCTTGCCAAGTCACCCAGGTGGGTCTTGAACCTGCGGGCTCAGGCAATGCTAGAGGAATAGAAAGGTTTCAAACAAAAGAGTTGATGACCTTGGCAAGGTTAGCGCTGGTAGGAGCTGTGGAGAGCAGGGGAGGAGAGTTGGGTGGTGGAAGCAGGGGAGGGGTGTGAGGAGACGGGGCGCTGGAGCAAAGGGCTGACAGTCGCTGTCTTCCTTCTCCATCAACATGACGCCTCCCAGTGGCGACCACACCTGGGCCCTGGAGTTCCAGCCCACACAGTAGAAACCCTGGGAGCTAAATACCGTGGCTGCCAGTGTCCTGCTTACTTGAATGGAGATGAATAAATCCCTCATGGGACAGCTCACAAAAAAGAAAGTTGGTGGGCTCACACAGTCCGCTTTCCACACAAGTAGGCCTGTCTTGAACCAAATTACTAACTTTTGGACTGTTCCCAAGACTTTTTCATACTCCGTGGCTTTTTGTTTCTCCACCTTCTTCCAACAAAACTTACCTGTTAGTCGGGTGCAGTGGCTCATGCCTGCAAACCCAGCACTTTGACAGGAGGATCGCTTGAGGCCAGGAGTTTGCAAACCCACCAAGGCAGGAGGATCGCTTGAGGCCAGGAGTTTGCAAACCCACCAAGGCAGGAGGATCGCTTGAGGCCAGGAGTTTGAGACCAGCCTGGGCAACATAGCAAGACCTCATCTCTACAAAAAATAAAACAAACAAACAAACAAACAAAAAACAGCCAGGTGTGGTAGCATGTGGCTGCAGTCCCAGTTGCTCGGGTAGCCTGAGGTGGAAGGATAGTCTGAGCCCAGGAGGTCAAGGTTGCTGTAAGCCATGAGGGTGCCACTGCACCCCAGCCTGTGTGACAGAGTAAGTCTCCGACTCAAACAAATAATAAGTTCCCTGTCCTATGTCTCATTCCTTCAGTTTGCTCTCTGCTGAGTAACTACCTACCAAGATATCCTAAGGGCATCAGCAAATGACACCTTTACATTTTAAGATAGGCCTTCAGTATCTCAGCTCAGAAGATTGCCTGATGTGAGAATTCTAGATAAGCGCTATGGCACTTTGGGAAAGAAGATTCAAAGGGTTAAGGTTTCTACTCCTCTTCCCTCATTATAGTAGTGTGATTACTTACATTCACCTCGCTTTAATGATTTGGACTGAAATCTTTCCATGTGATGAAAAATACTTTCAAAATCCCATCCACTCTGGTGAGCTGTGTTGAGAGGTAGCCAATGTCTGCAACAGTTACCAAAAAATGTAATCATTGGCAAGGACTGGAAAGGCAAGACTTTGTAGCCGAGATGTGACCATCTTGACTCATAGGACAGCCCAGGGCTTTTCTTAAAGTGGGCCAAGGCTTTGTGGAGAAACACCAGGGATTGTCAGGGAAGCACACCGTCTGCCTGCCTTCCCTCTACTGGGGAACAACTACTATTATCTGGCAATCTGGCAGCTTCCTTTCTTTTTTTTTCTTGGAGTTGGAGTTGGAGTCTCATTCCATCGCCCAGGCTGGAGTGCAATGGCATGCTCACGGCCACCCTGGCGTCAACCTGCTGGGCTCCAGTGATCCTTCCGCCTCAACCTTCCAAGTAGATGGAACTACAGGCGTGTGCCACCATGCCTGGGTAATTTTTTGATTTATTGTAGAGATGAGGTCTCACCGGGTTGCCCAGCCTGTTCTTGAATCTGATTTCTCAGGCAATCTCCTCATCGCTGGGATTACAGGCTTGAGCCACAGAGCCCGGTTGCTCACTATATTTCTTGTCTTTTTTTTTTTTTTGAGTTGGAGTCTCACTCTGTCGCCCAGGCT
>NW_007257714.1:97126-97658 GCF_000164805.1 Carlito syrichta | reverse complement strand
GCTAATTTTTGATTTATTGTAGAGATGAGGTCTCGCCAAGTTGCCCGGGCTGTTCTCGAACCCACCGACCGGCTCAGGCAATCCACTTACCTCAGCCTCCCAAAGTGCTGGGATTACAAGCTTCCATTTTTACTAGGGGAGCTAAGACCTACACACAAATAAAATGTATAGCCAAATAATATTTTGAAATATGGATTCCTCTTTCTTTTTTTGCTTCTCTGTAGGGTTTCTTTCCTTTTTTCCTATCCCAGGATGCTTTGGCCTCACTGCCTTGGAGGAGGAATGTAGCAGGGGACCAAACTGATAAAACTCAGAAGTGATTTTGTTCCCTGTTCCACAAGCTTAAGCCCTTAGGGAATCCTTGCGGGGGTGGGGTGTTGGGTAGGAGATTAAAGAATCAGCATCAGCCAGGCTTGGTGGCTCAGCCTGTAACCCTGCGCCTTGGGGAGGCTGAGGTGAGTGGATTGCCTGAGCCCGCGGGTTCGAGACCCGCCTGGGCAGCAAGACCTCATCTCTACAATAAATCAAAAAA
>NW_007257714.1:38798-96995 GCF_000164805.1 Carlito syrichta | reverse complement strand
ACCAGCCACTGCACTCCAGTCTGGGTGACAGAGTGAGACTCCAACTCAAAAAAAAGAATCAGCTTCATCCCCAGACTGGGAAAAGTTTTTCTCAAGTGGGAGTAAGTGGGAAAAATGAGAGGTTGTGGGATCTTGGTGCAGAATGGGTCATGCCTGCCTTTGCAAGACAGTCACTACTAAGGAAAGACAACCGCAGAGAGAAAATGGCTGTGACTACATGGATAGGCTCAGAGGCAGCCTCACCAAAGACTCCCACACCCCAGGCGGCCAAGAAAGTGGCAGGTAGCCTGAGGACCTGTTACAGCCTGCCTGGGTTCTCATGACACTGCAAAGCCACAGTCAATGCCCCGAGACAGCAGCATCTCAACAGAGAAAGAGGTTAATGATCACAAAACAGTTGAGTGAAGAAGATGGAAGATAGCTCTCAAATCTTCCTCCCTGAGAATTTTAGGCTACGGTTTTTAAAGAAATACTTTGGTGGGCAGAGGGTTGAGGAATGGGTGCTGCTGATTGGCTGAGGATGAAATCATGGGGGTGTAGAAACTGACTTCATGCAGAGAACCAGTTTCTGGCACAGAGAATAACAAGACCAGTGGAGTGAGCTCCTTGGTCTAGGCGGGGTCCCAGTTTCCAGAATGCAAAGTTTGAAAGATATCTCAAACATCATTATTAGGTTTTACAATAGAGAGACTATCTAGAAGGTGAGTCCTGGTGATCATTGACTACTGGCAGTAAGCCACTATAGAGATAGTTTAGAGGGAGATATGTGGGAGGTGGGTTCCCTGGAGCTTAAAGCTGTTGCATCAAACTTCTGAATGCCATCAAGGAGATCTGTGGGCCTTTCGGCTCATTGTTTAAGGGAAAATATGTTTATCAAATTCAGGGCAACCTTCCCCCTCCCCAGAGGTCAGAACATGAAGATAATCAACTGCTCTCTATTGAAGCTACTGTGTAAGCAGTCATGCAAGAAGGAAAGCAGATTTAGAAACAACGGATTTGGGCCACGGCTGTGAAACCCACCCGGGCAACTTGGGGCGACCTCTTCTCAACAATATATCAAAAATTAGCCAGGCGTGGTAGCGCGCGCCTGTAGTTCCGGCCACTTGGAAGGCTGAGGGGAAGGATTGCCAGAGTCCAGCAGGTCGAGGCTCCGGTGGCTGGGAATGTGCAACTGTCCTCCAGCCTGGGTGACAGAGTGAGACTCCAACTCCAAAAAAAAAAAAAAAAAAGAAAACAACGAATTTGTTCATTTTGAACCATAGCTGCAACTTTGCAGGAATTGAGTCTTTTCCATGGCTTCTACCCTGTAGCCCTATGATAATTTTATGAAGGCATGAAGAAAACATCTGTAGAGGGGTAACACATCTCAACAGTAACCTGTGTGGACCAGGGCCCAGAAGATCTTTATCTGTGCCCCCAGTACCCTCCTAACTCCTCAGCCCTGACACGTGACATCTCTTGGAACTCCAGAAAGGTGCGAAGTTCTTTTTCCACCCGCTGAGTGGAATACAAGACTCAAGGTCAGAAAGCAAACTGAGTTATCTAGAGTAAAGTCATGTTTCACATAGACCTGAGTTTATGCTCATGATTCAAGACAGAGAAGGTGCTGGGTAGCATGGGGGAGGAGGATCAAGGGGGTCTGATAATGGAGAGCCGGTTTGAGTTCTCCTGGATTAACCAAACTTCCACTGCAGGGAGGTAGTTAAGACCAGATTCTCTGCCTGAGCAAAAGCTGTGTCTCATGATGACATTAAATGTAAATGTGTTATGGCTGATCATCAAGATACTAACAATAAAGCGCTTTATTAAACACCTTCTTATATGTTTGTTGATGTGGTGAATTCTGTAATGAGAGTTGCTAAGATATGATGTTTACTTAATAAACAAGCTGAAGGAGATTTGGAACCTTTCCTATAAAGGGTGAAATTGATTCCTCTGTGTCGATGGTTTTCACGCTCATGACAGTCAACCAAATGAGAAAGCTTATTTTGGCAATGGGTGTAAGGTATTTTTATTGCTCTCATTTGATTCTTACTCCTTATTGCCCTTGCAAGATAAATTATGCCCCTTCATGCAAAATAAATCTGAAGCATGTTTTTGCCTGATTTGTGTTGGATGATTCAAGTAGTCTCCTCTTCCACCAATTTGGTTTTTTTAAAAGAAAATTAATGGACTTTCTCTTTTAAAAAAAAATTTTAGGTTTACAGAAGAATCTACCAAAAATTATGGTTTCCCTAAAGACCCTCCTCCCCTCTCCCAGTTTCCGCTATTAGCACTTTGTGATCATGTGGTACAATTGTTAAACAATCGGTAAGTCAATATTGACACATTATTATTAACCAAAGTCCACAGTTTGCATTAGGGTTTCCTCTTTGTGTTGTATATTTTATTGCTTTGGACAAATGTATAATGGCATGTATCTACTATTGGGGTATCAGAGTAGTTTCACTGCCCTAAAAATTCTCTGTAATTTTCATCCCTCTGTAAACCAATAATAAAATCCAAAGCCTGCCAATTTACTGGACAGATTCTTTCTGGGTCAAGGGAAACCTGAAAAACTAAATTTTAGGTGTGATGAGAAGGAAGGTCGGGCATGCCTCATTATACCATCTATTTTCTCTGAAGCCTGCTACTCGAGGCTTCATTTATATAACAAGAACCTTGACCTCCACAACTAATCCACCTATCCCCTGGTCCACACAGATTACTGTTGAGATGTGTAACCCCCTGCTTTGGGATGTTCCACCTTTTAGGACCAAACCAATGTATACCTTACAAGTATTAATTTATGTCTTTGCTCTCGACTTCTGTCTAAAATGTATAAAACCAAGCTGTAAACTGACCACCTCTGGCAAATGTTCTTGGGACCTCTTGAGATTGTCCCTGGGCCATGGCTACTCATATTTGGCTCAGAATAAACTTTTTTTTTTTTTTTTTTTGAGTTGGAGTCTCAATCTGTCACCCAGACTGGAGTGCAGTGGCCGCTTCCGGCCACTGCAGCCTCGACCTGCTGGGCTCTGGCGATCCTTCCGCTTCAGCCTTCCAAGTAGCTGGAACTACAGGCACGCACTACCACACCAGGCTAGTTTTTGATTTATTGTGGAGATGAGATCTCGCCAAGTTGCCCAGGCGGGTCTCGACTCACGGGCTCAGACAATCCACTCACCTCAGCCTCCCAAGGCACAGGATTACAGGCTGAGCTACTGAGCCCGGCTAGAATAAACTTCTTTAAATATTGTACAGCATTTAACTTTTTTTGTCAACCTCTCTTTCTTGCCCCCCCAACCCTAACATCCTCTCCAGTTTGCTTTTATTAATCACACAAACAACTTCAGAGAATATGAGAATTCAATAAATATATTTGCATTGTCTATTGTCTATATAACCATTTACATCAGTTTAAATTAAGTCCTTATTTTTATCAGTAGGCAAGCTTATATTTTTTCACAACTGTAGTAACTATGTGTATTATTTTGCATTCTAATAGTTTTCAATCAACACTACTTCATAGAACTATTTCTATGTACAAGCAAAGTTCATACACTTATTCTCTTTTATCTTGACACTTAGTTGCCATGACTTTTCAGGATGAATTGCCCTACAGTTATGAGATGTTTGTTCTAGTTCTTTTATTTTTGGAGTTGGAGTTTCACTCCGTCACCCAGACTGGAGTGCAGTGGCCGCTCCCAGCCACCGTGGCCTCGACCCACTGGGCTCTGGCTATCCTTCCGCCTCAGCCTTCTGAGTAGCCGGAATTACAGGCGCATGCTACCACGCCTGACTGATTTTGTATTTATTGTAGAGATGAGGTCTCGCCAAGTTGTCCAGGTGGGTCTCAAACCCGTGGGCTCAGGCAATGTTCCAGTTCTTTAATATAAACAATTGATATTGAAATACAATTTTATTCTTGTGGACTGATGTCCAGCTTTTCCCACTTTCTCATATAGAAAGGGCCATTTTTTTTAAAAGAAAAAGTTTCTGGAAATCTTGCATGATTTAAAACTCATTTTCCCATAGGAATAAATAGAGTATGAAGGACGCATTCTTGGAGAACAAAAATCTATAATTATGGAGCACATTTTTGCTTTAATGTTGCTTTTAGTTTTATTTTTAACATATTTTCATTTTTCCCATAGTGTTGGTCTCCTAAATCAATAGCATAATAATTCTTTGTCTTATTCATACCATTTTATCACGCCTAACTTTCATTCTGTACTTTTAATTATGCTTGCATTTTTCAGTCATTGTTTTAGCAGCATTATCCCTTGAAAGAATTTTTACAGGATTGATAAAAATCTTTCAAATTATAGTAACAGTAAATATTAGAATAACAATGTAATAAACACTAAACTCACTCACAGAATTTCAGATGTCTTCAAATAATCATAGTACTCCTGTCACAGAGAATGAAGAGGGTTACAGTTTGTTAGCTAAAGGGCCACTCTCAGTTGCTAGGCAACAATAGATAATAGTTTATAAAGGGATGTAAGAGATTCTTATACTTCATATTTTCATATCACACAACTTATATCAAATGCAATTGCACAGCAGAACGCAGGCCTCAGCCAGCCCTCTGAACCTTGTGTACCTTAAAAACACTGGACGTTTGTGTTGTTCCCTTTAAGTTGCAACTCTATCTTATTATCCAAAAAAACCCCAAATCTCTTTTGGAATGTAAACTTGGAGTTTTCTTTTTTTTTTTCCAACATGAAAAACTCCCAAGAAGTTGGGCAGCAGCAACTCTTTACTTCGATGCTCTATCTAGGACTGTTAGTGGGGTATTCAAGTCCCCTGCTATAATATAATAGTGTTAAAGTCAATATCTTTTTTTAGTTTACTTAGTAGTTGCTTTATAAATGCTGGTGCTCCTGTGTTGGGTGCATATATGTTTAGGATGGATATTTCTTGTTGATGGATTGAACCTTTTATCATTATGTAGTATCCTTTTGTATCTTTTAAAATTTTTGATAGCTTAAAGGTTCTTTTGTTTGATACTAAGATCATGACTCCTGCCTCCTTTTGTGATCCATTTGCCTGGAAACTCGTTTTCCATCCTTTAACTTTGAGTCTGTGTGCGTCCTTTGTGGTGAGATGAGTTCCCTGGAGGCAGCAAATAATTGAGTCATGGCTTCTTATCCAGTTTGCCGTTCTGTGTCTTTTCAGTAAAATGATTTGGGGAGGATTCCATCTTTCTCAATTGCCTGGAATACTTTCAATAGGATTGGTATCAGCTCCTCCTTGTAAGCAACAACTCTTTAAAAGGTTTCATCCTGGTTGCGCAAGCATCCGTCTGATTCTTGCGCCCTGACTTTCCTTTTCCTTGCAATGTGACTGCATAGATTGTAGACAGGACTGTGGCCCTGTTCTAGCATTTTCCATGCAGGACTTATGACCTCACTGCTGAAGGGAGACCAGACAGCCATTTTTCAGCCAACTTCTTACACTCCTTTAGGTAAATGTCAACGCTGCAGGGTCCCAATCGGCCTTAGCTGTGATTCTGCAGTGCTCCTGAGAGCTTCCTTTGATCTTCCTCAAGTCATGGTTTGGTCCATGGAGACCAAAGCTATGCAGACTAGCTTTTTCTATGATTGGGTTGTAGGCTTTCCTTACACATTTTGGAGACTAACCCCCTATTAGATATATGTTTTGAAAATACAAGGAGGGTCCCCCAAAAATGAAATTAACGGACTCCTTGTAGCACAGGCTTCCCCTACTAGGTGGGTGTTCTAGGAACCCATCAGCATCAGCATACCAGCTAGTGTTATTGTGAGAGGCTGTGTCACAGAAGAAATGTCCCAAGTTGTGGCATACAGGTGACTAATTCTTCCACCATGACAGTGACCCCACCCATACCACACTGAGTGCTCAGCAGTTTTTGAACAAAACCAGCACTACCCTCATGCCCCACCCTCTCTGTTCACCTGATCTCACACCAAGTGACTTTTGTTTTTTGTTTCCCTGGATGAAAAAAAGTCCTCAAAGGGAAAAATTTTGCTGATGTGGAAGTGGTGAAACAAAAAATGGCAAAAGCAAAAAAAGGCATTCAGATGGACAAATTCCAAACTGTTCTGAGCAGTGGAAAAAAAATTTCGACAGATATATTGCATCAAATGGAGAATACTTTGAAGGTGACTGAAATTTAAATATGTGAGAATAAATACTCAACTTTTTATAAATACATTCCGGGTTTTTGAGAGGCATTCCCTCATATACCTCCAGTTTCATAGGTTGCCTGTTCACTCTGCATGTTGTTTTTTTTACTGCGCAGAAGCCTTTTAGTTTGATGTAGTCCCACTTGCTTATTTTTAGCTTTGTTGCCTTACTTTTGATGTCATATAATGATGTGGAAACAGTCTAAATGTACATCAACAGACGAATAGATACAGAAAATGTGGTTTATACATACAATAGCATAGTATCCTGCCTTAACAAAGAGAAATGTTGCTGTCTTATGCAACATATCAACTAAAAAAAATCACACAATTTATAAATTTAGAAAGGAAAGCTTTATTTCTTATAAAAAGTTACAACCTCCAGCCTGGGCAATATAGTGAGACCTCATCTCCACAAAAATAAACAGCTAGTTGGGTGTGATGGCACATGCCTATAGTCCTAGCTACTTGGGAGGCTGAGGTGGGAGAATTGCTTCAGCCCAGCAGTTCAAGGCTGCAGTGAGCTGTGATCATCCCGCTACACCCCAGTCTGGAGGACAGAATGAGATCCCGATTCAAAAACATTTAAAAAATTAAAAAATAAAAGGTTACAGCCTGCAGGCAGAAAGTGCAGCCTCTGGCTGAAACAGAAAGTAAGCACTTGAAGGGTGGGGAAGATGAGACAGGAATTTATGCTGAATGAGTTGGCAAGTATACATATTCAGCAAATAATAAGAAGAGTTATGAATATTCATGAAGGCAAAGCATGCATGTGTAATAAGCAAATATGCATGTTACATGCATCCCCTGTTCACCTTAGGGTGGAGACAACATTTAAATGCATTACAGTTCAGCCCTATTCATCGAAAGGTGAAATAGGAACACAAAGGCACTTAGTGCTCAGCCTCTGTAAACCGGGCAGAACCAGTCCATAGTCAGAGATCTTTTATCAGGAGAAAGTGCTGATCAGACTCTTGTCCAATCAAAGCTGTAATTAAGGCTTGTGGAACAGGGTATGGGGATCAGTTAATCAGCATCTGGTGGTCAGTGAGCTGCAACTGTTTTAGTATTGCTTATCTTTTTTTTTTTTTTTAAGTTGGAATCTCAATATGTTGCCCAGGCTGGAGTGCAGTGGCATGCTCACATCCACTGCAGCCTCGACCTGCCGGGCTCTGGAGATCCTTCCGCCTCAGCCTTCCAAGTAGCTGGAACTGTAGGTGCATGCCATCACGACCGACTAATTTTTCTGATTTTTTTTTTGAGTCGCAGTCTCACTCTGTGGTCCAGGCTGGAGTGCAGTGGTACGCTCAGGGCCCGGCAGCCTCGACCTGCTGGGCTCAGACGATTCCTCTGCTTCAGCCTCCTAAGTAGCTGGGACACCAGGCACATGCCACCACGCCCGGCTAATTTTTTGATTTATTACAGAGACGAGGTCTCACCAAGTTGCACAGACTGGTCTCAAATCCCCGGGCTCAGGTAATCCTCTTGCCTTAGCCTCCCAAAGTGCTGGGATTACAGGCTTGAGCCACCGTGCCCGGCCCAGTGTTGGCTTATCTTGAGACCAATGATTGTTTAGCTGCTAGGGAAAACATTATGTGGCAGTTAGAACATAGTTTATTCTTCAAGTGTAGGAGTGTGTGACTTAGCCTTTGTCTGCCATGGACTTTATAATTCAGTACCTTATTGCTATAAAGAGTCCATTCTATCAGTCTTATGATCTCTATTGTAACAGACATCATGGGTGAACCTTGAGGACATTATGCTAAGTGAAATAAGCCAGTCACAGAAAAACAAGTGTTGCATGATTCCACTTGCACGAGATATTTAAAGTCAAATTCACAAAATCAAAGAGTAGAATGGTGGTTGCCAGGCAGTGGGAAGGGGGGGGAGGAGAGGAAGTTTCTAACCAATAGGCAGTAATTTTTAGTCCAGCAAGATGAATAAACTCTAGGGATCTATTGTATAACATTGTAGCTACACAGTAGTCCCCATCTTATCCTCAGTTTTGCTTTTCTGTTTGTTTGGTTTTTTTTGAGCCAGAGTCTCACTGTCGCCCAGGCTGGAGTGCAGTGGCAAGCTCACGGCCACCGCAGCCTCGACCTGCTGGGCTCTGGCAGTTCTTCCGCCTCAGCCTTCCAAGTAGCTGGAACTACAGGCATGTACCACTATGCCCAGCTGATTTTTTGGTTTATTGTAGCGATGAGGTCTCACCAAGTTGCCCAGGTTGGTCTCGAACTCCTGAGCTTAGGCAATCCTCTCGCCTCTACCTCCCAAAGTGCTGGGATTACAGATGTGAGCCACAGCGCCTGGCTTGGTTTTGCTTTTCAAGGTTTCAGTTGCCCAAAATCAAACAGTCTGAAAATGGGTGTCCCACAATAAGATATTTCAAGAGAGAGAGAGACCGCAGTAACATAATTGCAGTATATTGCTATCATTGTTCTATTTTATTATATTTTGGTATTAATCTCTTACTATAATTTATAGATTAAACTTTATCATAAGTGTGTATGTATAGGAATAAACATAGCATAGTCATGTGCTGTGTAATGACATTTCAGTCAATGATGGACTGCATATATGATCGTGGTTCCATAAGATTATAATACCATATTTTTACTGTACCTCTTCTATGTTTAGATACACAAATACCATTGTGTTACTGTGGCTTACAGGATTCAGCACAGTCACATGTTGTGTAGGTTTGTAGGCTGTCCCACATAGGCTAGGTGTGTAATAGGTTATACCATCTACGTTTGGGTAATTTAGGCTTCTAGAGGGGGTAAAGGTTAGTTAGTATCTGGTGTTTCATGAGCTGCAACTATGTCAGTATTGTTCATCTTGAAGCCAGTTGATGTTCATACAATGATGAAATCATCTAATGTCGCATTTCTCAAAACATATCCCTGCTGTTAACTGACACACCACTGTATACATAAGGTTCCGAACAATCTAAGTTTTCAGGCATCCACTGGGGGTCTTGGAAGGGATCTCCTGTAGACAAGGGGAAACTACTGAAATCAGCAACAATGTATTGTAACGTATTAAAAAATCAGTTAAGACCGGGCTCAGTGACTCAGCCTGTCAGTGTAGCAAGTTGGGAGGCCGAGGTGAGTGGATCGACTGAGCCCGTGGGTTCGAGATTAGCCCGGGCAACCTGGCAAGACCTCATCTCTACAATAAAATCACGGTAGAGCGCATCTGTAGTTCCGACTACTCGGTAGGCTGAGTCGGAAGGATTGCTGGAGCCCAGAAGGTTGACACTGGGGTGGCCATGAGTGTGCGTGCCACTGTACTCCAGCCTGGGTGAAGGAGTGAGACTCCAACTCAAAAAAAAAATCAGTTAAGAGGGTAGATCTCTTGTTTAGTGTTCTTACCACATAAAATAAAATAACAGACACATCTTTCACTGAACATCTGAGTTGGCTGATGAAGACCAATAAAAGACCTGAAACAGGAAGCTCTCCTACACCTTGGAATTATTCAGCAAAGGGTCTGGTGCTACAGAACCCTCCTGTGCCGCTGTGTGAAAAGTCCTCATGGTGGTCTACAAAGCCCTGGCTCCTGGCTACTTCTCTGACAGCCATCTACCACTCATAGTAAAGTTCCTTGCCCACTTTATTCCAGAGGAAAGGGAAAAGAAAACCCAGGGATTCTATGACTACTGAGATAGGGACTTGGCAGGACTTGTTTTCCAAACCAAAAAATAAAATTCTAAGCCCCTCAACCAATTGAATGGGCCCCTTCTGGATCAAAGGAAACCTGAAAAACTAAATTCCAGGCCATGGTGGGAAAGGAGGTCGGACGTGCCACGTTATACCCCTCCCTTGTGGAGTTTTGGCACAACTGACCAGCATTAACATTAAAACAGAGACCATAAGACTGAAAAACAGACTGTGCCAAGAAGATGCTGATTACAAGCTGACTCTGGCATAGCACCACACGACAGATACTAGGCCCTAAAGGAAATAAAAATATTTTACCCCAAAATATAGTTCTTTGACATATTTTGAAATGGCTCTGCTAAACTGTCTCTTGGTGAAGTTTGTATCTGGAGAGAATCAAGGTCTTCTCCAGATCCAGGAGAGATTTAACAAGAGCCTGACACCTTTTAAGGACTGAAAAGACATTTTCTACCTAGTCTCTCTGAAACCTAATACGCAGAGGCTTTATCTACATAACAATTTCCACAACCATAACTCAAGCATTTCTTTCTACTGACTTCAAATTCTTTAGACAGAGCTTAACTCTTTCAACTGATTGCCAATCAGAAAATCCTTGAATTCACCTAGGAACTGTAAGCCCCCTTTACATGTGTTGATTTATGTATCTACCTGTAACTTGTCTCCCTAAAATGTATAAAACTAGGCTGTAATCCAACCACCTCAGGACCTCCTAAGACTGTACCTCGGGCCATGATCACTTATATTTGGCTCAGAATAAACCCTCCTTTATATATATATATATTTTGGCAGTAGTGGGAAACTGCCAGGGGAAGGGGGCATACCTCATCAACAAGGGTACTTGTATAATGAACATTTATGTACCTAAACCTGAATTGTACCCCACATCTTTAAAATTAAAAAAAATTTTTCTTTTTTTTTTTTTTGGAGTCGGAGTCTCACTCTGTTGCCCAGGCTGGACAGTGTGTGGTGGCACACTCACGGCCACCACAGCCTCGACCTGCTGGGCTCAGGTGATCCTTCCTCTTCAGCCTTTTAAGTAGCTGGAACTACAGGTGTGTGCCACCACGCCTAGCTAATTTTTTTGATTTATTGTAGAGACAAGGTCTTGCCAAGTTGCCCAGGCTGGTCTCAAACCCTTGGACTCAGGCAATCCTCTTGCCTTCGCCTTCCAGATTGCTGAGATTACAGGTGTGAGCCGTTGCACCCGGCTTATTTACTTGTGTTACAGGCAGAGTCTCACTTTGTCCCCCAGACTAGAGTGCAGTGTTGTGATTATAGCACATAGTTCATTGCAGCCTTGACCTCCTGGGCTAAAACAATCCTCCTTGCCTCCAGAGTAGCTGGAACTACAGGCACATTCCACCATATCTAGCTTATTTTTAAACATTTGTATACAGGATCTCACTATGTTGTCCAGGTTGGTCTCAAAACTCCTGGCCTCAAGTGATCATCCCGTCTTGACCTCCCAAAGCTCTGGGACTTCCAGCAAAGCCACTGTGCCCAGTGTTTGCATTTGAAAAAAAAAATAAAGCCTTAGGTGGTGGAGAAGCAATTTTGGAGGCGGAATTTTTATGTGTTGGCAAACTGGCAAGAGAGAAAGCATCTTGCATCTTACCAAAAATAATAATAATAATATGAATGGTAGCAATCATTAAGTATTTACCCTGTGCTGTGCTTGTATTCAGAAGCATTTAATCCATTGTCTCATTTAATCCTCACAAGAATGTGGGAGGCAAGATCAGAGAACTTGCGCCTAAACCGTCTACGCCTACACAGTGTTCGGTGTACATGAACATGACTTTGACTTCTCCACTGCCTTCAGTTATATGGCTTTAGGAAACCCAGCATGAGGAAGATGCAACTTTCCAAGGCTCCCTCGGAAATCCTCTCCCCTCAGCCCGTCGATCCCTTACCCAATCCTACCGAAGCCCTCCCATTTAAAGACCAGCTTTAGACCAGATCCACACCATAAAAACCTCGTCAATATCCCATACTGTCCTCCCCTTTCCTAGATGCTGCTAAGACGCTGTAGAGGCAGAGAGCTTCTTACCTCTGTAAGCTACAAACTCAGCTTTGCTTTGCCTTCGAGATATGTGGTGGTGTTTTGGGGAACAAGCATTTGACAGGACCATCCTTACCTCCATTTACAGGGGAGGAAATTGAGTCCCAGCGAGCTCAGTTAATTTATCCAAAGACACAGAGTTAGTAAGTGGTAGGTCCAGGGCTCAAATCTTGCTTTTCCCATTCTAGAATATCCTTCTTGTCACACGTCTACACTGCCTTCCTGGACCTTTGAAATCATACAATGCAGTCACTTGTTCTTTCTCCACCAATGGTCAGCCATGTAGTATTAATCCCAGAGAAGCCTGAAATTAAAATAACTTCCTGACTGAGGCCATTATTTTTTAGGGAGTCAGAGTCTCACTCTATCACCCAAGCTAGAATGCAGTGGGACGATCACAGCCACTGCAGCCTCAATCTGCTGGTCTCAGGTGATTCTTCCACCTCAGCCTTCCAGGTAGCTGGGATTAATAGCATGAGCCCCCATGCCTGGTTAATTTTTTTTTTCTTTGAGTTGGAATCTCACTCTGTCGCCCAGACTGGAGTGTAGTGGCACGCCCACAGCCACTGCAGCCTCGACCTGCTGTGCTCAGATAATCTTTCCACCCCAGCCTTCCAAGTAGCTGGAACTACAGGCGTGTACCACCACGTGGGCCCAGTTAATTTTTTGGTTTATTGTAGAAACAAGGTCTCACTGAGTTTCCCAGGCTGGTCTCGACCCTGTGAGCTCAGGCAATCCTCTCGCCTCTGCCTCCCAAAGTGCTGGAATTACAGGCATGAGCCACCACGCCTGGCTAATTTTAAAAAATGTATTGTAGAGACAAGGTCTCACCAAGTTGCCCAGGCTGGTCTCTAACTCCTGGGCTCAGGAAATCCTCTCACCTCAGCCTCCCAAAGTGCTGGGATTACAGGCATGAGCCACCACTCCTGGCCATAGGCTTTTAAAAAAGAATTTGCTGAAGCCAGGACAGTGGCACTTTCGAACGATCCAAGCTCCCAGACATCCCTACCTGCTTAGATCATTACACAAAAAGAGGTGTGCTACCTGGAGTTATTGCTTTGAGGTCCACCTGCCCGAGCCACAGCCATCCTCATCTTTTCCATGTTGTAGCTGCCTGCCCACCACCATTGCATTCCTGACATCGGGAAGACGCTGAAAGCCACATATCTATTTCCAACCCTGCTCCCCCCACAGCTAGCTACCTCTCTCCGTAGCCAGCCTGACACCTGTCTTGTCTTGCAATCCTGGACGTCCTAGCAGACCCCACCCTGGCACTACAGAGCCAGCGGGCAGGCAGACTCATGCTGCTGGTGGGCGGGGAAGGCATCTAGCAACCTCTCCCTGATGGAAAAGAAAAGTCAACCCTAATGTGAAAGAACACATATCTTCAGGCTCCCTCTCCTTACCGCCTGCGACATGTCTCTGCTGCCAATGGTGGCCACGGGCCAGCATCTCCTCAGAGAGGCCCTTAGGAAGCAAAACCCTCTGGGAGCAGGAGGGGAGAGTGAGGTAAAGGGGGAGGTCCCGCCTTTCAGCAACCACTGCTCTGTCGCAATTCGTGCAGGTTCTCACTGGCCAAGCAGGGGTCCCTTGCATTCAGGTCTGTGGGAGTCGACAGAGAGCTAAAACCCATCATGGAAGAAGTTTCTACCTGCTCTTTCGGCAGGCCAAAAGCTGAGGACACGCCTATGGAAACTGGCCAGCCGCTGGAAGAACCACTCTCTTTCCCTGTTGGTTAACAACCGTTGAATAGCAATGGTGGGAGACAGACAGGCCACCCTCAAACAGGAAGGATTGTTGAACTGAAGGCGATTAAGAAGTAGGTGTAAGCCGGGCTCGGTGACTCAGCCTGTAATCTCGGGCCTTTGGGAGGCTGAGGTGAGTGGAATGTCTGAGCTCGTGGGTTCGAGACCCGCCTGGGCAGCAAGACCTCATCTCTACAATAAATCAAAAAATCAACCGGGTGTGGTAGCGCGTGCCTGTAATTCTGGCTACTCGGAAGGCTGAGGCGGAAGGATCGCCGGAGCCCAGCAGGTCGAGGCTGCGGTGGCCGGGAGCGGCCACTGCACTCCAGTCTGGGCAACAGAGTGAGACTCCAACTCAAAAAAAAAAGAAGTAGGTGTAGGAAAGCTCTCTCTTCTTCCTCTCTTTGCCCAAAAGCAGGACATACTTTTACAAAGACAAAAGGTATTCTGCCCCAACTTCCTTCAGAGAGAACAGGTTGAAGACAACTTTCGACCCTGATGGGCCTGGAGGAAGCTCTGTGAACCAGCTTCCCTACCTAGGTTTTCTCTGCCATTTGTCTGCCTCCCGGCAACTTGACGTCCCTAGAGACTCAACTTCCTTTTCCTTTGTCTTGTCATGTCTCTAAAAATGTACTGTTTTGTGTTGAAGATGCTATCTAAGCTGGAAGTCAAAGCTACTTCTTTACGTCAGGCTCGGTGGCTCAGCCTGTAATCCCAGCACTTTGGGAGGCCGAGGTGAGCGGATTGCCTGAGCCCACGGGATCGAGACCCACCTGGGCAACTTGGCGAGACCTCATCTCTACTATAAATCAAAAATTAGCCGGGCGTGGTAGCGTGTGCCTGTAGTTCCAGCTACTCGGAAGGCTGAGGCGGAAGGATCGCCGGAGCCCAGCAGGTCGAGGCTGCGGTGGCCGAGAGCGGCCACTGCACTCCAGTCTGGGCGACAGAGCGAGACTACAACTCAAAAAAAAAAAAAGCTACTTCTTTGAGAACTAATCATTCTCTGGGTGTCTCCCATGTCTATGTGAAGCTCTTTTTCTTTTTATGCAAAACCAATCCCAAACTTAGCAGCTTAAAACAATAATCTTTTTTTCCCCCTGATCATTCTCCACAGAGAGAGCTGGACAGTTCTTCTGCTGGTCTTGCCTGTGTCTCTCACATGGATGCATTCAGCAGGAGATTAGCTGGAGCTGGGTCTCTTTTCACTTGTTCTTTAAAGAAGGCTGGGTTTCCTCCCAAGAGGGCAAGCCCAGAACCTGCAAGGTTTCTTGAGACCTGGGCTTGGACATCACACAATATCTCTTCTTCTTCCTCTTCTTTTCCTTCCTCTCGTTCTCCCTCTTCCTCCTCTTCCTCTTCCTCTCCTTCTTCTTCTTCTTTTTTTTTTGAGTTAAAGTTTCACTCTGTTGCCCAGACTGGAGTGCAGGGGCACACTCACGGCCACCACAGCCTCGACCTACTGGGCTCAGGTGATCCTTCCGCCTCAGCCTTCCAAGTAGCTGGAAATTTAGGCATGCGCCACCACGCCCAGCTAATTTTTTGATTTACTGTAGAAATGAGGTTTCGCCAAGTTGCACAGGCTAGTCTCGAACCAGCGGGCTCAGGTAATCCTTTTGCCTCCACCTCCCAAAGTGTTGGCGTGAGCCACAGTGTCCAGCTCTTCTTCTTCTTCCTTTTTCCTATTCTCCTCCTTCTTCTTTATAAGTTATAAAGATTTTATTTCTTTTTCTTTTTTTTGAAACAGTGTCTCACTTTGTTGCCCAGGCTGGAATGCAGCAGCAGGATCCCAGCTTACCACAGCCTTGACCTCCTGGCTTCAAGCAATCCTCTTGTCTCAGCCTCCTGAGTAACTGCAACTACAGACACGTGCCACCATGCCCAGCTAATTTTTTTTACTTTTTGTAGAGACAAGTTCTCAATATGTTGCCCAAGCTGGTCTTGGACTTCCTGTCTCACGTGATGATTCCACCTTAGACTCCCAAAGTGCTAGGATGACAGAAGTGATCTACCTTACCTAGCCAAGATCTTATTTCTTGAACATAGGTATACACACATACACACACATAACCTTAGTGAATATATCAACTGTTTATGGCCAGTGCTCCAATTTTTTTAAAAGAAATGAAACAGAACAGAATAGAATAGAAAATTACAATGTTACTTGTGCCAGATTCGCTTAGTCTAATTTAAAAGAGGAGAAATAATTTTCTCTACCCTTCATAGTTCTTAGTTGGGATGGACTCCTATAGCAGAAAAGACAGATTAACAAGAAGAAAACAAACGGAAGCTTATTTGCATGTATACCTCATGTATATCCAAGAGAAACACACAGAAATGAGTTAATTCCACAAAGGTGGCTTTTAATTCAGGCTTAAACACCATCATCCTACTGAAACAAAGATAGAAGAGTGTTGGGGGAGGTTGCTTGTGGGGAGATACCCAGTAGACAAGGGTCAGGTTTGTTAGCTGATTTAAGTTCATGCCGTCTCCATTGATAGTCTCTAGAGATGTAGGCATCCCTCTCTTCCTGGTACAGAGAGGGAGACATATTTACAAATGAAGACATCTCCTTTGGATGTAAATTTCCCTTACAAAAGTAACTTCTACTCTGCTTGCTTAGAAATTCCAGTGGGTAGCTGTGTGCATGCTTGGGCTCATGCATGTAATCACAGCACTTTGGGAGGCAGAGGCGAGAGGATTGCCTGAGCCCATGGGTTCGAGACCTGCCTAGGCAACATGGTGAGACATCATCTCTACAAGAAATCAAAAAATTAGCCAGGTATGGTGGTGAATACCTGTGGTTCCAGCTCCTTGGAAGGCTGAGGGGGAAGGATTGCCTGAGCCCAGCAGGTCGAGGCTACGGTGGCCATGAGCATGCCACTGCACCCCAGCCTGGGTGATGGAGTGAGACTCTGACTCAAAAAAAAAAAAAGAAAAGAAAAGAAATCCCAGGGGCTAATCCTAAAACAGCCTGACTGGGGGGCCTTTAACTTGAGGAAGTCAGAACAGTTAATCTATAACCTGACTGCAGCCGAGATAACACCAACCAGATTTCTGGCAGGACCACCATCCAAGATAAGCCATCTGAACAAGACACACCCCTCGTAACTTCCACATGTCTCCCGGTACCAAGTTTCCCTTTTTAAACCCTTGCACTCGGCCTAAAAATCTGAAGTGGTTTTTGGAGGCCTGAGTCCGGCCATTTCCCCATCTGCTGGCTTTTGGAATAAAATTGTGCTCCTTTCATTACATCTTGTGCTTGTTTATTTTGGTGTGCTAGTAGTGAGTGGCCAAGATTGCACTGGTTACATGGGGAGAGTTCATTCTGTCTGTTCCGGGGTAGGAATTAACCTGCCCATGTGGGAGCTCAATTCATTTTAAGAGAAGGGACATGTTAGCAAATCCATTTGCCTCCCACCCCAAATCACAGTCTCCAAACAGCCTTATTAGTTGTAAATGAGTTATTTTAAATTTCACCTGTGTAGGTCTTTCAATTGTTCCTGAACTCATGCAGGGAAAGGAGGGGTGTAATTTACTGAGAACTTTCAAATTCCAACAAAAAACACTAACGGCCCCTTTTTAATGAAAAGTTAAGTACTTTGTATAAGTTTGCATAGTTAATACTCAGAGGCCTCATTCCAGAACAAGCCTCCTTGACTGGAAGCAGGACTGCCTTCTCTTCTAACTACAGGAAACCAGTCAACATTTATGTCACTGTTTTCCTTCCTTCAACCAAATCCAGGTTAACAAACCCTTTTTTTTTTGAGTCGGAGTCTCACTGTTGCCCAACCTGGAGTGCAGTGGCTGTGAGGCTGGGCTCAGGTGATCCTTCTGCCTCAGCCTTCCAAGTAGCTGGAAACACAGGTGCATGCCGCCACACCCAGCTGATTTTTTTTTTTATTATTTATTGTAGAGATGAAGTCTCACCAAGTTGCCCAGGCTGGTCTTGAATCCCTAGACTCAGGTAGTCCTCTCGCCTCTGCCTCCCAAAGTGCTGGGATTACAGGTGTGAGGCACCGCATCCGGCATCAAATCATTTTTTAACACCTCTGTCTCCATTTCATATACCCACCATTTCTTGAGCACTTACTGTGTGTCAAGTACTTGGAATCCAAAAAATTTATTTCAGTTAGAATTTATTTGATGGAAGTCCTGAGTCCTTCCTAATCCCCTGGACTTAAGGTGGGAGCCCCATTTTACCTTATTTTTCCTAATTCCTAATGGGTTGCAACTCCAAGATCCTAATTCCACCAAATTATGAATGACCTCGCCATCCTATACAAGCTAGGTCTCCACACTATCCCCTGACATGAAATACAGAACCTTCCCTTGATTTCCCTTCCAGAAGCCCTCACTCCAAACATTTGGGAATGAAGCAAGACTGACTGAAGATGTAACGTGTTGGAGGAATTTTGCATGAGTCAGGCCCTTAAGTCTCTGTAGATATCTTATCTCTCTCTCTTCTCAACAATGCTCCTCTCATATTTTTGCATTTCATTATGCAAAACATGACACATATCTCATAGAAAATAACATATTATAATGATCCTTTATGTTGCCATTACTTGGTTTCCTCAATCACCAACTCACAAGTTTCATCCATACCCTCCTCCACTTGCTGTCTGATTATTGTAAAGCAAGTCGCAGATATCATTCTATCCATAAATGTTTTAGTGGGTATCTCCAAAAGAACTGTATGTGAAAACATAACTACATACCAATGCCACTTCTAGGTATAACTAGTAGTAATTCCTCTGCATCAGTAAATATTGGACATTTTCCAGGCAACTTCCTCTTTCACCCATGAGCTTCAGTCGCCATCTGGACACAATTCAACTGAGTTCTTTTTACTTTACAACCAGGAAGGCCTTTTCTCCAGTTTCTAATACCTTGTTCCTCATTTCCATCTGAGACCTCATCAGAATACTGTCCATATTTCTACAAATACTCTGTTTGCGACACTTAGGCACTCTCTACGAAGATTTATGCTCTCTGCAGTTCTTTTCTTCTGAGGCTTCACCAGAATTGTCTTTAATGCTCCAATCGTGACAATATTGACTTTTTTTCTAGCCTGCTCCTCCAAACTCTTCCAACTTTTCCAATTACCCCCAGTTCCCAAACTGCTTCCACATTTTTAAGTATTTGTTACAGCAGCACCCACTCCTGGTAATAATTTCTATCTCAAGTCTGTTTGGGTTGCAATAACAAACACCACAGGCTAATTTATAAGGAACAGAAATTTATTTCTCACAGTGCCGGAGGCAGGGAAGTCCAAGATCAAGGCATCAGCAGATTTAATGTCTAGTAAGGGCGTGTTCTCTGGTTCCAAGATGGCACTTTCTTGCTGTATCCTCCCACAGTGAAAGGGAAAAAGGGAGAAACTCACTCCCTCAAGCCCTTTTATAAGGGTACTAATATCGTTCACAAAGATTCTGTCTAATCACTCCTAAAGTCCCTACCTCTTAATACTATTGCATTAGGGATTAAGTTTCAATATGAATTTTGGAGGAACACAAGCATTCAAGCCACAACACTGTCTATCCCGTTTCACAAGCTGGGAATCCAGGAATTCTCTTGACTGCTTCCTCTCTCCAGTTTCCATATCCAATCTACTATCAAATCCTATACATCCACCTTATCAAATCTCTCTCCAGCCTGTCACTTATTAGCTGGTACCACCGAGTTATTTTCACCTTTCATAAGATCTACTAAATAACCTCCTAATTTGGCCTACCTATCTACATTGTCTCCTCTCCAATTTATTTGACTAATTTTTTTTCAAAAAACAACCCTGATTACATCATGCCTATGCTTAAGTTACTTCTATAGCTTCCCATTGGCTTTAGGATGAAGACTCAAATATTTTATTTTCTTTTATTTTTCTTTTTGAGTTGGAGTCTCACTCTGTCAGCCAGCCTGGAGTGCAGTGGCATGCTCACGGCCACCGCAGCCTCCACCTGCTGGGTTCAGGCAATCCTTCCGCTTCAGCCTTCCAGTTAGCTGGAACCATAGGCGTGCACCACCACATCTGGCTAATTTTTTGACTTATTGTAGAGACAAGGTCTTGCCGAGCTGTCCAGGCTGGTCTCAAACCTGTGGGCTCAGGCAATTCTCTTGCCTAAACTCCCAAAGTGCTGGGATTACAGGTATGAACCACCATGCCCGGCTAAAGACTCAAATCTTTAATTTGACCTCTAGTATCCAGCATGTCCTGGCTCCCATCCTTCAGCCTTCTCTTGCCTCGCACAATCCTCTTTTTTTAGTTCTGTTTGAGCCTCAATGGTATTCTTTCAGTCCGTGTTCCATTCTTCCACCTGCCAGGACTTACAGGAAGGCTCTGGGCAGTTCCTGAGTCAAAGGACCAGCTGAGACCCCAGGGAAGGAGTCAGGGCAGCTCCAGCGATGCAGGGAGTAGGAGCAAGAAGATATCTCATCAGGGAATCATCCTGGGAAATGCCAGCTCCAACCAATATTATCTGCTCCAATGATAATAGTAGCTCCAGTCACCCTCTCTCACCTTTGGCATCACTCTGCTTAAGATCCGAAGTCCTAGAGGACAACTGGATAGGTGCACAATGAGGAAAAAGAAGCTCCCCAAAGGAAAGTTGGAAACTCTTACCAGAAGGATGAGGCATGGGTGGTCCAAAAATCCAAAAACATTCACTAAATGTATGTTCCCACTACCTGGCATAACTTTCTGTGCCCCGTTTAATTAGTTAGTTCTACTCCATTTCCAGATTCCAGCCCAAATGATCTTTTTAAAGAAGCCCTCCCTCCCCTTTCCAAAAGGTCGTTTTCCATCTTGTTACTTTTATTTATTTATTCATTTATTTATTTATTTTCAGTTCGAATCTCACTCTGCCCCCAGGTTGGAGTGCAGTGGCACACTTATGGCCACTGCAGCCTCGACCTGCTGGGCTCAGGCGATCCCTCCACCTCAGCCTTCCAAGTAGCTGGAACTATAGGCGTGTGCCACTACGCCCAGCTAATTTTTGATTTATTGTAGAGATAAGGTCTCACCATGCTGCCCAGGCTGATCTGAAACCCGTGGATTCAGGCAATCCTCTCACCTCAGCCTCCAAAACTGCTGGGATTACAGGCATGAGCCACTGCACCCAGCTTATTCTGTAATTTCATAGCACTATTCCTTTCCCTTTTTTTTTTTTTTGAGTCAGAGTCTCCCTCCTATCACCCAGGTTGGAGTGCAGCGGCTTTGATCATGGCTCACCACAGCCTCGACATCCCAGGCTCAGGCAATCCTTCCACCTCAACCTCCTGAGAAGCTGGGACTGCAGGTGAGCACCACCAAACCCAGCTCATTTTTCAAAATTTTGGTAGAAAAAGTCTCTCTATGTTGCCTAGGTAGGTTTCAAACTCCTGGGCTCAAGTAATCCTCTCTCCTCAGCCTCCCAAATGCTGGGATTATAGGTGTGAACCACCACAACCGGTCACATAACACAGTTTCATAGCACTTGCTATGGTTGTTATTTTATTTTTATTGGTAAATGTTTGAATTCAAACCATCCCTCCCAGTAGGCTAGATAGCCCATGAGAACAGAGCTCACATCTATTTGGCTCTGGGTGGTATCTCCAGTGCCTGGCAAAGCAAAGACGTTCAACAGACATTCATTTATCGTGAGAATCAAGCCATATTTCCCCCCAGTGATATGAAATATGTTACTCTCCTATTAGAAGGCAAACACAGTTAAATTTTTAAACAAAAATATTTGTTTCAAAATCATACTTTATTTTATTTATTTAATGAATTGGAGTCTCACTCAGTCACCCAGACTGGAGTGCAGCAGCCTCCACCTGCTGGGCTCCGGCGATCCTTCCGCCTCAGCCTTCCAAGTAGCCGGAACTACAGGTGCGTGCTACCACGCCCGGCTAATTTTTTTGATTTGTTGTAGAGATGAGGTCTCGCCAAGTTGCCCAGGCGGGTCTCAAACCTGCAGGCTTAGGCAATCCACTCACCTCGGCCTCCCAAAGTGCGGGATTACAGGCTGAGCCACCAAGCCTGGCTCAAAATCATACTTTATTATATACATCATCTTATCTTATCTTTACAACAATACAGCAGGAACCTACTTTATACTCAAAGAAACAGAGCCCAGGGATTAGGAAATTGGTTAAAGAGCACATCCATGCTCCATGGTCGATGGGGAACACAAACCCAGGTCTGTTTGATTACAAAACTCAAGTTCGATTGCCATGTGGTGTTGCCTTTCAGTGACAAAAAGACCTTAAAGATAGAAATCATTCATCTCTAACACTGGCTTTCAAATAATTTCATTTTCTTGCAAATATAGATATGCACCATAAAAGTTAGTTTAATTGGTAAAGTACTGATCCATAGAGAGAATAAAATAAAGACTCATGCAATTTGGCAGAGAATTATAATGCTTACCAAATTCTTGCTTTTTCTGTCATTCGCTGGTAAGCAAAGTCAAGCATGAGTGCAGAAACAGAGATCGGTGGAGATGTCACCATTTATAGTAACCTGTTTCCTAAATTTCAGTTACAGATTATAAAAAGCATTTGGCTGGGTACAGGGGCTCAAGCCTATCATCTCAGTGCTTTGAGAGACTGAGAAGGGAGGATTGTTTGAAGTCAGGTGTTTGAGATCAGTGTGAACAACACAGCAAGACCCTGTTTCTACACACACACATACACACACACACACACACACACACACGTGCATGCACACATGAATTAGCCAGGTGTGGTCCCAGCTATTCAGGAGGCTGAGTTGGGAGGATCCCTTGAGTCCAGGAATTCAGGGCTGTAGTGAGCCATAATTGCACCACTGCACTCCAGCCTGGGCAACAGAAGGAGACCCTGGTTCTAAAAAAATAAAATAAAAGGCTGGGTGCAGTGGCTCACACCTATAATCCCAGCACTTTGGGAGACTGAGGTGAGAAGATTGTCTGAGCTCATGGGTTTGAGACCAACCTGGGTAAATTGGTGAGAACTCATCTCCACAATATATTAAAAAAATTAGCCAGGTATGGTGGTTTATGCCTGTAATTCCAGTTACTTGGAAGGTTGAGGCAGAAGGATCACCGGATCCCAGTAGGTCAAGGCTGCGGTGACCATGAGCATGCTACTGTACTCCAGCCTGGGTGACAGAATGAGATGTCAATTCCAAAAAATAAAAATAAAATTAAATTAAATTAAATTAAATAAAAATAGGTCAGGTATGATAGCTCACACCTGTAATCTCTGCACTTTGGAAGGTTGAGGAGAATTGCTTGAGGCCAGGAGTACGAGACCAGCCTGGGCAATATAGTGAGACCTCATCTCAACAAAAGAATAAAAAAGTTAGCCAAGCATGGTAACATTCACCTGTAGTCCCAACTACTGGGTGTGGAGGGGCGTAAGCCTAGGAGATCAAGGCTGCGGTGAGCCAGGATCATGCCCCTGCACTGCAGCCGGGGTGACAGAGTGAGACCCTTTCTCAAAATACATAAAATAAATAAAAATTTTAAAAGCATTTTGATTTTTCCAAAAAGGTTTCATCGTTTCAGTGTGTTGTTCTAAGTCATGAGCAGAGGCTGAAAGTAACAGAAAGAACGATCTCGATTCCCAGGACTGACGAGAGAGGGGACTGAGGTAGGACCAGCTCTTGGGGAACAAGAAACTCACCAGGAAAAGGCATGCAAAACCCACACACGCTAGGAAGTGTGTTTCTTCGGGTAAGCCTAGACGCTTGTGAGCAAACAGTAAGGATGCCAAGGCCGCTCTCACGTTCCCTTTTATTACGTGCTGGAGTTCTCAAACCTGGTGAAGATACGTTGACAACTGCTATTTGATGATCACCGTGGTGCTCCCTGGAGGTCTCATTTCTTGCGGGGGACAGGGGAGAAGTAGCTAACGGTACCGGAGGAGGAAGCCAAGACTTCCAACACGTGTTCTAGATACATAACCAAGGTTCGAGCAATGTGACTTTCCACATTTAACGTGTGACAGGTTCTGCCAGCTCCTGGATCCTCTGAGAACACCGTGCTTTCAAAGCAGCCGCCTTCACTTTAAAGACAGCTGGATCATAGTAGACGATATGCATGGAAGCCCTGAAACGGGGAAAAAGAAATCGACCTGAAATAAGACCAGCAGAATAAGGAACCGATGTTTCTCAAGTACACGCTCTGTGTCCAGCACTATGACTTTACCCCCTTTTGACTTTCGTGGCCTCCACTGTACAGATGTGAAATGAAGGCTCAGATTATGCCAGTGATCCCCAGGCAGATCCAGATGTGTATGTCTGTCGGCTCCGAGGCCTTTGCTCTCCCCACGGAAAGTGAATTCTGGAGGTTTCTCAGCTTTAAACTTGAGTTTTGGAATCAGACAGACCTAAGTTTGTCTCCCCCATGGCTCATTTACTATAACTTGGCAATGTTAGGACAAGCCAGGGGGTTCTCCAGGTGGACTTAAAAAAATCAAGTTGTTGAAGTTGACCGTTCTCAGTACTTTTTCTCCAAGGGATAACTTGGCCATCAGGATAAAACCTTGATAAAGCCTTTGGCCATGCTCTTCCCTTCAATGAGTGGAAAATGAGCTTCATGTCATGTGATGGACTTTATTTTTAAAGGATAAACATATAACATTTTAAACATGTTATTATGGAAGAATTGACAGACAAATGTCCTTTTCCCTGAGCTCAAGACTTCCACAACTTTTCTATTTTTTGAGTTGGAATCTCACTCTGTTGCCCAGGCTGGAGTGCAGTGTCATGCTATGGCCACTGCAGCCTCGACCCGCTTGGCTCAGGCGATCCTTCCACCTCAGCCTTCCAAATAGCTGGAACTAAAGGCACACACCATCATGCCTGGCTAATTTTTTGATTTATTGTAGAGACAAGGTCTTGCCAAGTTGCCCAGGCTGGTCTCAAACCCATGGGCTCAGGTAGTCCTCTCGCCTCTGCCTCCTAAAGTGCTGAGATTACAGGCATGAGCCACTGCGCCTGGCCAGTTGGTTTTTTTTTTCTTTTTTTTGGTAGAGACAAGTTCTCACTATGTTACCCAGGCTGATCTCTAATCCTGGGCTCAAGTGATTCTCTCACCTCAGCCTCCCAAAGTGCTGGGATTACAGTCATGAGCCACTGCACCCAGCCTCCCCACAACTTTTTCTAACTCTCCTAAGTTTTTCTGCTGATGCTTAAAAAGAGGATCATATGTTATCCCTTGAAGGTAACAAAATGAATTGAGGTTTGGGCAAGCTAAGAGGTCCTCCAAAGACAGACAAACAACAACAAATAAACCCATACAGAAGCGAGAACCAATTTCTTCTTTGTTAGTTAACTGTATTTTCTTATTGATTTGAAATAGGTCATACATGTACATGACACAAAGCATCAAAAGAATACAAAAGCCTGTTTAATGAAAGATAAGACTTCCTCCTATCCCAGGTCCCTAGGCCCACAAAGGCAGCCATTGTTACTCGTTCCCTGTATATGAGATATTACAGACATGTGCGAATCCATGGCACATATGAATTCTCTTCTTACACAAATTGCAACATATTATGTGCTTCATTCCACAACTTGTTTCCCTTCCTACTACATGTCAAATAACTCCATATACATACTTTAAAAACTGTCTACTAGATTCAAGTTTCACTATCTAGTCCATTAACCTTTTTTGGCTTTTTTTAAGTTGAGGTCTCATTCTGTCACCCAGGCTGAAGTGCAGTGACAAAGTCACAGCTCACTGCAGCCTTGATCTCCTGAGCTCAAGCAATCCTTCCACCTCAGCCTCCCGAGTAGCTGGGACTACAGACACATGCCACCACTCCAGGCTAATTTTTTTATTTTGTAGAGATAGGGTCTTGCTATGTTACCCAGGCTGGTCTTGAACTGGTCTCAAATGATCCTTCCGCTATGGTCTCCCAAATGGCTGGGATTACAGGCGTGAGCCACCATGCTCGACCTCACCAACCTTTTAATAGTAGGCTTACATTTATGGTAGGAAGACCACAGACTTGTCATAATAAAGGTAACTAGTGAAGTAAGATGCTTTTGAACTTTTTTGGTATTTCTACAACTCTTTTCTTTTAATGGGTCAACTTTCCCTTTCTGCCCAGATCCCCGGCCCATCAATGATCCACTCTAGCCTTAAATTGGCATACCTTTTATTTGGATTAGCTAGTTCCTGAATTCTGGGCGATACTTTGGAATGGATAGCAGCAGAAGACACTGCCCAGTGGGCATCACGGGCGGGTAGGTAATCCTGATGAAGAGACTTGGGCTTCGCTAGTGCTATGGTGCGGGGGCTAGCGTTGGCTTGCAGTGCAGCCGGGGCTATCTACGGTGGAAACAGAGAGACAGAAAATGTATCCCAAATTCCACCACATCCATCTCCCAGTCTCTACAGCCGTAGCCCTCCTTGAGCCATGACCATGTCTGTCCTGGACCGTACAGCAGACTCCTAAGTGGTCTCCCATGTAATCCAGCCTTCACGAAACAGTTCCTGGGGAGCAGATGAACATTGAATGTTCTGTTCCACGAGTCAGACTGTTCCTAGTGACTTACCTTATATAATTCCCACTTACTCGTCATAACAACCCCGTGAGATAAGTACTTTCATCTATCTGCTTTTTTTTCTCGAGTCAGAGTCTCACTCTGTCGCCCAGGCTGGAGTGCAGTGGCAAGCTCATGGTTACTGCAGCTGGGCTCAGGCGATCCTTCCACCTCAGTCTTCCAAGTAGCTGGAACCACAGGTGCAGGCCACCATGCCCACCCAATTTTTTGGTTTATTGTAGAGACGAGGTCTCGCCAAGTTGCCCAGGCTGGTCTCAAACCCGTGGGCTCAGGCAATCCTCTTGCCTTCGCCTCCCAAAGTACTGGGATTACAGGCGTGAGCCACTACGTGGCTGGCTCTTCCTTTCTTTCTTTCTTTTCTTTTTTTTGAGTCTAGGTCTCGCTCTGTCAGTCGGCTGGAGTGCAGTGATTTGATTACAGCTCACCACAGCCTCAACCTCCTTGGCTCAGGCTATCCTTCCACCTCAGCCTCTGAGGAGGCTACAGGCATGCACCACCACTCTCAGCGAATTTTTAAAATTTTGTTGTAGAAACGAGGTCTCGCCATGTTGTCCAGGCTGGACTCAAACTCCCAGGCTCAAGCGATCCTCCTGTCTCAGCCTCCCAAAGTGCTGGAAATTCAGGTGTGAGCCACTGCACCCAGCCAAGGCTGAGATTTGAACCCAGTTCTCACAGACTCTAAAGTTCATGCTCTTGCCCTCCACTCCTCTGCCTCTCTCTATATCATGTAACTAGGTCTTCCTCCCGCCACAGACCACTCTTTCTTTCTTTCTTTTTTTTTTTTGAGTTGGAGTCTCACTCTGTCACCCAGACTGGAGTGCAGTGTCCTCTCCTGGCCACCGCAGCCTCAACCTGCTGGGCTCCGGCGAACCTTCTGCCTCAGCCGCTACACGCCCGGCTAATTTTTGATTTATTGTAGAGATGAGGTCTTGCCAAGTTGCCCAGGTGGGTCTTGAACCCACGGGCGTGGGCAATTCACTCACCTCGGCCTCCCAAGGTGCGGGATTACAGGCTGAGCCACCGAGCCCGGCTAGACCACTCTTTCAAGACTCTCTTTTCCAGTGACTTTGGGCTGAGCCCTGGAGAAGAGAAACAGCACTCCAGGGGCACCCGGAAAGTGAGCTCAAGGATGCCAAGGCAGAGATGGCTTACCGGACGAATGGGCAAGTCATTTCTCTGTCTTTCATAGCACAGCCCTTCTAACTTGATCCTTGGGTGGGCAAGGTCTACAATTCTTGGACTTGCAACAGCGCTCAGGGCTGAAATCGAAATCTTGGTTTCAATCTAGAGAAAACAAACAAAACGGTAACTTGTAAGGATCACATAATAATCACTGTGTAGTTTAAGATTACAAAGTGTGGTCTGGCTTGTGGATCAAACTTCTCAACAACGCAGCAGAAAGGATGAGAACCTGGAAGTCAGTCACCTATGATCACAGCTGAGGATCTTTTTTTTTTTTTTTTTTGAGTCGGAGTCTCACTCTGTCGTCCAGACTGGGGTGCAGTGGCCACTCCTGGCCATCGCAGCCTTGACCTGCTGGGCTCCGGTGATACTTCCGCCTCAGCCTTCCAAGTAGCTGGAACTACAGGCGCGCACTACCATGCCCGGCTAATTTTTTGATTTATTGTAGAGATGAGGGTTCACCAAGTTGCCCAGGCAGGTCTCGAACCCGCAGGCTCAGGCAATCCACTCACCTCGGCCTCTCAAAGCGCGGGATTACAGGCTGAGTCCCCGAGCCCGACTGAGGATCATTTTTTTATTGTAAACTAGATTGTGGATTCTAATCTAGCTCTTCAAGAGCTAGCTTCCCAACTAAAAACTCCCAGGAAATAGCAAACAATGTTACTACTGACGCAGAGACAAAGGGTGATGCTGATTTGTGAACTGATACACTCATGGATTAGACTCTACTTGGCTCTTAATTACTTTTGCCCTTTAAAAATTGGGGCTCACATGATCACAAATCACGATGCTTAAAGTGAACTTGAGGATCTGTCTTCTAAACTTATTTTTTGGTTTGCTTGTTTTGAGACAGGTGTCTCACTCTGTTGCCCAGGTTGGAGCGCAGTAGCATGCTCATGGCCACCACAGCCTCGACCCGCTGGGTTCAGGCCATCCTCCCACCTCAGCCTTCCAAGCAGCTGGAACCACAGGCATGTGCCATGACGCCCGGCTAATTTTTGGATCTATTGTAGAGACGAGGACTCGCCAAGTTGCCCGGGCTGGTCTTGAATTCCTAGACTCAGGCAATCCACTTGCCTCTGCCTCCCACAATGCTGGGATTGTTGCAAGAGTTTTGGACTCCACTGTCAGTTTAAACCAGCAACCTGGGATTCTTGATTCGAGATTAAGGAATAAAAGGATGAGTGAAAGAGGGAGTTTATTAAGCAGCAAAGGTCTCTCCAGAGAAGAGAGGGGACCTGAAATGGGTTACTCGGTGCTAGGAGGGGTTTTTTTTTTGTGGTTTTTATCTTTTCTGGGGGTGTTTCTCTCATTTACATCTCATCCTCCCCTTACTTCCTGAGATCCAATTCTTGTTGCACATGCGAGTCCCTGACCAAAGCTACTCCATTTTGAATATTACCCATAAGTACCACAGAAAAACCCACGGGGTGGGGTGGTGGTGGTGGTAAATCTCTATGCAAATGCTATGTTAATGATATTATAATAAGTCAAGGTCAAGTTAGGACATTTAGTCACGCTACTGCACCTGCATTTAAGCAGCAAAAAGTCCCTTTTAGCATTACCTCCTGGGTTGAGAGAATGTCCTTAACCCCACTAACCACACTTCCAGCCAACAATTATATAATGGGAGTGGTGCAGGGGGACATTCCTGCAGGTGTTAAGTCTCCTCGAGACCCTCCCTCTCTGCCTAATCAGCTTCTAGCTCCTCTCTCAGGATTACAGGCGTGAGCCACTGTGCCCTGGCCTTCACTGTCCTAACTGTGGGAATGTGTTTAAATAATTTCTATTAATTTATTTGTATTCAAACTCAAAACCTACTCAAGACATTGAAAGAAAATATGATCTGTAACTGGATATAAAATAGGGCTCTGGTTGGGCTCGGTGACTCAGCCTGTAATCTCAGCACTTTGGGAGGCTGAGACAAGTGGATTGCCTGAGCCCTCGGGTTCGAGAGCAGCCTGGGCAATTGGCGAGACCTTGTCCCTACAATAAAATAAAAAAATTAGCCGGACGTGGTAGCACACGCCTGTAGTTCCGGCTACTTGGAAGGCTGAGGCAGAAGGATCGCTGGGGCCCAGAGGTTGAGGCTGTGGTGGCCGGGAGTGTGCCACTGCACTCCAGTCTGAACGACAGAGTGAGACTCTGACTCAAAAAAAAAAAAAATAGGGCTTAAGGTGGAAAAATAATTCACAAAGTATTTTCCCATTCCTTTGTTGTTTAAATGATGGTGATGATACTAACACTGACAGTGTTTTACGTGTATTAATTCATTTATTCTTCATTTGGAGTATAATTTTCAATCTCTAGTCCTCTACCAAAGAAACTAAGGGCTGTGAGGTTCAGTAATTTATTTAAGTTTATACAGTAGGTATGTCACAGAGCTGAGATTTAAACCAAAGGTTCTACCTGTCTGTACAGCACCATGAAGTACTAACTAAGTTTGTTTTGTTTTGTTTGTTTTTGTTTTTGTTTTATTTGGAATCTCATTCTGTCATCCAGGTTGGAGTGGATGATCACAGTTCACTGCAGCCTTGACCTCCCAGACTCAGGTGATCCTTCTGCCTCAGTCTCCTGGGACTATAGGCACAGCCACCACACCTGGCTAATTTTTTTTTCTTTTTTGGAGACAAGGTCTCACTATGTTGCCCAGGCTGTTCTGAAACTCCTGGGCTCAAGCAATCCTCCTGCTTCGGTCTCCCAAAGTGCTGGGATTATAGGCGTGAGCCACCATGTCTGAACTCTAATTACGCATATCCTATGAATAAAGTTTTCTCGCCTATCAGGTTCTGGGAAAATCAAAGGTAGATATAACAACCATTACCTTCAATTAAGACTTACAATCTAGAAGGGAAAAAAAATCACTAAAAAAATCAATTCATTAAACAAATCAATTCATTAAACAAATATTTCTTAATTAGTTATGGGATGTAAGACACAACAAAGAATAATAAAACACAATTTCTTTCCTTAATGTAATTTGCAACTCAGAGAAACCATAGATCTAAAGGCAAATAATTAAGATGATTTGATACCCTGAACAGAATATAAACAAAGTGTTGAGAGGTATCAGAGGACAGGTAGAGAATCCAGAAAGATTTTCTTTTCAGAGATAAAGTGACATTAGGTGGAACCTGGAAGGATCAGATATTTTCTTTCTTTCTTTTTCTTTAGCCTGGATTTCACTCTGTCATCCAGGCTAGAGTACTTGGCTCCCTGCAGCCTCAGCCCCCTGGTCCCAGGCAATCCTCCCGCCACAGCCTCCTAAGCAGCTGGGACCACAAGTGAGAGCCACCACACCAGGCTAATTGTTTCTTTAAAAGATTATTCCATCTTAAAAAAAAAAAAACGAACATTTTTAAAAGAAATAATTTTATTTCCTGAAACAAAAAAAAAAATCTGTAAGACAATCAGTATGCTTTACAATTTTGCAAGTCTCTTTAATATCTGGCTTAAGAGGACACTGCTGTTTTGGTTGAAGTACACTTATCCCTCTGTATCCATAGATGATGAATTCCAGAACCTCCTGCAGGTACCCAAATCTGTGGGTGCTCAAAGCTTATGTAAAATAGCACAGTATTATTCACTGCCTTAGCGAATAAAGGCTGGGGCAATTGGGCGGTGGGTGGGGTAATTTTTATCCTATATCTTATATAAAAATACACTTCACATAGACTGAGGAATTAACTATCTAAAAACAGAACACAATCACAAAACACCACAAGAGGCCAGGCATGGTAACAAACACGCACCTGATTCTCTTGCTGATAACAGTTACAGACTCTGAACAAAATATCAAAAAAACCACAAGAGTCCTTTGAAGGCACTGGAAAGTAAACAAAAGCAAGCAGAAACTACAGAGGACATGACCCTTGCAGGAGAGAAAGCAGCTCTTCCTTGCTCCTTCCTGAACGATCTGCAGAACTAAGCTAAGTGTCTGAGCTGGGGAGAGGGTGATGGCACAGTGGCCCAGAGCAGGGTGTCAGAGTCTGAGCCACAAGAAGAGTAAGTCACATCGTGGTGGCCCAGCAAGCAGGGTGAGGAGGGAATCCACTTGGGAAGGGGCATTCTGATTTGAATTGTTATAGCCCAAGAGGGTGAGGTTATAAGAGCTCACAGGAAGGAAGAGATGGCAGCAGAGGTGGGAGAATGATTATACACAGAGAGATGGACCAAGCAAGTAAGTATATTAAGGATAATGGGAACCAGGTTTCTAATTTTCAGAGAATAGAGTTAGATATGGAAAGGTAGGAAGGTCTAACACAGGGGTCCCCAGCCTCCGGGCCACAGAATGGTACCTGTTAGGCTTGTTAGGAATGAGATGACTAGATTTTTACCACGTATAAAATTTTAACTCCTTTTTTTTCAGTTTATGTTTACCTAACACATATTACAACTACACTGAATGACAAGAGGGTAAAGGAACCTATATGGTGGTAAGGTTTCTACATTCCATTTGAAGAGGCAAAATATTAATTCTGAGTAGACTGAAAAGTTGACTATGTATATTGAACCACCAAAGCATCTTCTAAACAAAGCAAAGAGACATAACCAAAATATCAGTAGATAAATAAAAATGGAATAATACAAATATTCTCAAAAATGCAAGAAAGAAGAAACAAGGAATGAAATATAGAACAAACAAAAAATAAAATGGTATCCCTAAACCCCAAAATATCATTTACATTTGAATGGCTTAAAGACATCAATTAAATGCAGCAAACTTCAAAGTGGGTTTTTTATTTTTTTTTTAAAAAGACCCACCTATATCATAGCTACAAAAAATAAACTTCACTATAAATTTAGTGATATAGGTAAGTTAAAAGTAAGAGGAGGAAAAACTATGTATCATACAAACCCCAAGTGTATTATTATATGCATGTACTAACACTGCTATGAACATTCTAGAGCATGTATATTGGTGATCTATGTATGCATTTCTGTTGGGAATATCTTAGGGGTAGAATTGCTGGTCACGCCATATGAGTTTTTAGCAGTTAATGTCAAGTTATTTTCCAGAGTGAATCCTTTCTATTCCCACTAACAATGTTTACAAGTTACAGTTGCTTATAATTGATGTTTGCATATATATTATAAAAGTTAAACTCTTCAAATGCCCCCAAAGTAAAAAACAAAAAACAAAAGTAAAAGGCACATTAAATTGAACATGAGCCATGGAATAGATATAGTATTATATCAATGCTAGATTTCCTGATTTTGGTAATATTTCTATAGTTATGGAAAATAATGTTCTTGTTCTTAGGAAATACAAAAATATTTGGAGAAAGGAGATATAATAGTTATAAACCATGTATTGTTGGAGAAAGGAGATATAATAGCTAAAACATGTATTGTTGGATCAGATTTGGAGGTATTGGTGAGAATTCAAATATAGATATATATGGAAATAAATATAGAGATAACTATCTGCAAGTATGTGTATATTATGCCAAAGATTCATGATCTGACCCTAATCCTGAGAAACATTCAGATAAATCTGAATTGTCTTGTGTTCTACAGAATAACTGGGCTGTCATCCTCAACTAAGTCAAGGTCAAGAAAGAATTGAGGAAATGCTTCAGACCAAAGAAGACTAACGATACATGGCACATAAATGCAACACATGATTTGGAACTGGATTATTCTTCTATAAAGAACATTATTGGAAAACCAGTAAAATTTGAATGGTGTCAAAAGAGTCAATGGAAGTGATGTATTCCCTATTTTGTTTAATCCCCAATTCTGATGGCTGTAGTATAGTTGTGTAGAAGAATGTTTCTGGTAATAGAAAATACACCATAAAGTATTCAAAGGTGGTGGGGAATCGTGTTGGCAGCTTATTTTCAAATAGTTCAGGAAATAAGAATTATTTGCGTTGTATTTACTATTCTTCTATAAATTTATGATTACTTAAAAAATATCAGGCAACCCCTTTGGGTACCCTCCCACTGTGGGAGCTTTTCTGTCCTCTCACTTAATCCAGCTTTTGCTTTCTCAACGTATACACACACACACACACACACACACACACACACACACACACACACACACACACCACTGGGTACAGTGACTCAAGCCTGTAATCCCGGCAGTTTGGGACGCAGAGGCGAGAGGATTACCTGAGTTCCAGACCAGCCTGAGCAAGATGGCGAGACCTCGTCTCTACAATAAGGAAAAAAATTAGCCAGGCATGGTGCTGCATGCCTGTGGTTCCAGCTACATGGAAGGCTGAGGGGGAAGGATCACCTGAGCCCAGCAGGTAGAGGCTGCGTTGGCCATGAGCATGCCACTGCACTCCAATCTGGGCAACAGAGTGAGACTCTGGCGCAAAATAAATAAATAAAATCAAAACCCTCCAAAGAGGAAAATGGGGTAAAATCCACAGTTAACTACATTTGACCTTGAGGATACTCCAGTTCACGTGGCCTGTGGAAAGAAAAATACTTAAACACAAAGCCCGTAATCCCGTGCCTTTGGGAGGCTGAGGTGAGTGAACTGCCTGAGCCTGCGGGTTCGAGACCCGCCTGGGCAGCGAGACCTCATCTCTACAATAAATCAAAAAATCAGCCGGGCGTGGTAGCGCGCACTTGTAGTTTCAGCTACTTGGAAGGCTGAGGTGGAAGGATCGCCGGAGCCCAGCAGGTCGAGGCTGCGGTGGCCGGGAGCGGCCACTGCACTCCAGTCTGGGCGACAGAGTGAGACTCCAACTCAAAAACAACAACAACAACAACAACAACACAGCAGTGTTACTCACCTGATGAGTCAGAGGTTGAAGTGGGGTCAGTCTGAGTAACTGGAAATTAAGGGATGAAGTCCTAGAGAGGAAGGAGCCACAGAGGAGAAGCCCAAAACCTGCATATAAATTCCTCTCAAATATTTGGCTGACTCCTAAACTGTGCATGTGTAGAATGACACTCCAAGAAGTCCAGCGTAAAGCAACAGATTGAAAATTAAAAGAGCTGAATAAATATTTCTGTAGTTGAAAGTGCTGAGACAGTAGAATTTCACACCAAGTTAGATGTTTCACGCCGGTTCAAGTCATACCAAGTTAGATGTCCTTAGTAAATATCCTGGATTTTTTTTCTTGACGTCCTATGAGTTTCACACTAAGAATCAGAATGAAATCTCAAAATGGAGGGCTATGTCTTAGAAATAAGAAAAATCAAAATAGACTTGCCCTTAAAAAATGTTTAATATGTCTTCATAGGGTCATAGTGATGCTCCAGTAATTTACCTGCCTGATGTAATAATATTCAGCACTCCACAGAGGAAGATAACAAAATCCAGAATCTATAAAATATATCATCTATAATGTCCAGTGTATGAAAAAAGTATTAAACTTGCAAAAACTATATAGCTATAGTCAAAAGGAAAAAGTCAGTAGAAGCAGATCTACAAATAACTCAAATGTTGGAATCAGCAAAGATTTTTAAAATTAATATAAACTAATATAAATATGTTTAACAATTTAAAGAGAAGATGGATAAACTGGTTGAAGAAATTAAGAGTTCCAAGGAAAGATACAGAAATCATAAAAACTATATTTAAGAAAAAAAGGGAAATCCAATAACTGAAAAACACAGTGTCTGACTTAAAACTGTATTAGATAAGACAGGATTCAGTGGCTCATGTCTGCAATCCCAGCACTTTGAGAAGCCAAGGGAGAGGATCACTTGAGGCTGGGAGTTTGAAACCAGTCTGGGCAACATAGCAAGCCTCAACTCTTTAATCTTCCCACCTTGGTCTGCCAAAGTGCTGGGATTACAGGCATGAGCCATCACATCTGGCCAAGACTTTGACTCTTTAAAAAAAATAGTTTAAAATGCATTAGATAAGATTAAGAAAAGGTTGGAAACTGTGGAAGAAGGAATAAAAATTGAGACACGTGAATAAAAATTACCTAAAATAAATCAGAGAGAAAATTGACACTTTTTTTTTTAAAACAACCTCAGTGACTTCTGGCACAGAATCTTATTAGCGTAAGTATAATTGGAGAAGTTTCCAGAGAAGAGGAGAGAACATAAGAAAGAAAAATGTTTGAATAAATGATGCCTAGAAAACTTTGAAATTTGATTTAAAAACAGATTACAAATCTTTGAATTTCCAGAAACCACAGGTAGAATAAATACAAAGAAAATCATATGTAGACATACCATAGTCACACTGCTAAAAACCAAATATAAAGAGAAAACCTTAAAATAGCCAGAGGAAAGACACACATTTAACACGGGGTAAAAATAACAATTTCGACTTGCATTTTGTCAGAAACAGCAGAGACCAGAAGACCATGAAAAGAGATTCTCAAGTGTTACCACCCTAAAATTCTATAGTCTACAAACCAATCGTTAAAAATGAAGATAAAAAGAAAAAAAATTTCAGGAAAACAAAAGATGAAAGGCTCACTCTATGAGAAATGGTACAGAAAATTCTTTAAAACAGTTGAGAAAATAAATGAAGCCAAAAGTTGATTCACTAAAAAAAATCGACACCTGTAATCCCAGCACTTTGGGAGGCCAAGGTGGGCAGATTGCTTGAGCCTAGGAGTTCAAGACCAGCCTGGCTAACACAGTGAAACCTTATCTTCACAAAAAATAAAAAAAATTTAGCTCGGTGTGGTGGCACACGCCTATCGTCCCAACTATCAGGAGGCTAAGGTGGAAAGATTGCCCAAGTCCAGTAGGTTGAGGCTGCCATGAGTCATGATTGCCATGATCATGCCAGTGCACTCCAGCCTGGGTGACAAAGTGAGACCTTGACTCAAAAAAAAATTAAAAGATAGTAAGATTAATTTATCCCTAACAAGGCTGGTCAAGAAAGAAAGAAAACAAATGACCAAACAGGAATGAAAAGAACACCACTATAGGCCCCAGAGACTTTAAACGATGATAAAACGTTATGAAAAACCTTGTACAAATAAATTCAACATATGCAAATGGACAAATTTTTAAAACTACAACTTACCAAAATAAACACAGGGAGAAATAGAAAGTCTGATTATACCAATGAAAGGAATTGATTCACATTTAAACCTTCCTCATAGGAAAATATTAAACCCAGATTCCTTCAATGGTAAATTAAAAAAAAATTATAGACCACTGCCCATTATGTAATAGATGTAAAACTTATCACTAAAATATTAGAAAATCAAATTCATAATGTTGAAGTAGGGTTTTCTCAGGAAGGCAAGGTTGGTTTTTATATCTTTAAATAAAATACATGTAATGTGTCACATTAGCAACATAAAAAATAAAATCATACAGCCATTTTAATAGCTAAATCTATTATTATCTGAAAAAATTCCTAGTTTTAAAAAAAACCCTCTAAGCAACTATATATATAAGTCCCTACATTAACCAAAAACAATCAAACAAACAAAAAATGATTCTGCCAATCACTCTAGAAAAGCATTTGGAAAAATTCAACACACATGTTTTCAAACCTGTGGGTTTAAAAAACTTTGAGAAAATTAGGAATAGATGAGAATTTCAAACTTGATAAAGATCATCTACAAAACCTGCAGCTAACACATAATTAATGGTGAAATATTGAACACTTCTTCACTAAGACCAGGAACAAGGCGATAATTCCCATGCTCCCATGTTTATGTCAAATGAACTAGACTCCTAGCTAATACAATAAAGCAAGAAAAAAATAAGTAAAAGACATACAGATTGGAAAGAATAACTTGATCCATGACAACGTGATTGCACGTAGAAAATCCAGAGGAGTATACAAAAAAATTATTAGACTAATGGGAACTAATAAATGAATTAATAAGGTCATAAGGTCAATATACTATCGACAAACATCTGGAAAATGAAAGAAAAAAATACCTTTCATCAAAACATAAAAATACCTGACATCAAAAACATAAAATATTGGGGGAAAAAAAGATATGTAAAAACTCTACATTGAAAACCACGAAACATTGCTGAGATAATTATGTGCTGATTGCATGTAGATCAAATTCAAAAACAGGAAAACTAGTCTATGGTGAATAGGAATCTGATCAGTAGTTGCCTCCAGGACAGGGGTGGGTGGGAATTGACTGGGAACAATCAGGAAGAAAATTTTGGATCAGGAAATACTTTGTGCCTTGATTGGGGCGATTACTGAATGGATATATGCGTTTATTAACAGCTAATTAAATTACACACTTAAGATCTATGTATTATATGTAAATTATAACAAAAACTTCAAGTCACAAGCTGGGGAAAATATTTGTAACGTATGTAACAAAAAATTAATATCTTTAATATGTAAAGAACTTTTATGAATCAACAAAAAAGTATAGGCCAGTAGAAAAATAAATAGGCCAGAGGGACTTAGAGGCTCCCTGGAGCAGTTCCCCCTCTTTGCCTTGAGACTGCCCCCTCCCCACTTAGGAATCCCAGGATCGTCACCTTTCCCTAGGTGCCCTTTCTTCTGAGGGTGAGAGCAGCTCCATTCACCCAGGCCCATGAGGAAGGGAGGGGATAGGGGAGGGAAAGGAACTGGAAATTACTTCCCCGGGCTTTCTGTGAATGAGGTGGGTGACTCGGGGGTAAAAATAAATAAATAAATGCACAATTACCAAAAAAAGAGAGATAAATATGAGGACATATTTGAATTTATTATTAACAAAAGAAATGACAGTTTCTTTAATGAGATAGTTTTTATTATAAAATTAACATTTTGCAACATAAATAATATCTAACATTAGCAAAAATGCAGTGAAAAAGGCAGCCAAATAATACAGGTAAATATGTAAATCCAAATCACCTTTTTGGGAACACATTTTGGGACTTTATATAAATCCCCTCAAAAATCTTCATATCCTTGGTCCAATAATTTTACTTTTAGAATTTTCATTATCAGAAAACAATCAGAGATCGAGAATGATGGGCAAAGGATGTATCATGAAAATGAACTTGTGAATTAGGACAGCAATCAGACAAAGCCATGTGACATAGCCAGAGTTCAAGAGGATAGTACTTAAAGGCATCTGCTAAATTTAAGAGTCTTAAGCATCAAACTTACATAAGAGTCAAAGATTCTAAAAACGCAAGTAGGTTGATTCATCTGGGTAGGAGCTGCAGACAATAGTAAGTAGACAGAGAATCAGGGATATGAGCTAAATAAATTAAGAGACCAATTCCTTTTAAAGTTTTATAGGCTTTGGCAAAGTTACTATTAAAAAGGGACTCAGAATGACAGTCACAGAGGTAAAAAGACTTCCTCCAGTTCATCCATCCAAAGTCTCTAGTGGCTTGGGAGGCTGAAACAGGAGGAACGCTTGAGCCCAGGAGTTCGAGATCAGCCTAGGCAACACTGCTTGACCTTGTCTCTACGAAGAATTAAAAAATTAGCCAGGCATGGTGGTACGTGCCTGTAGTCCCAGCTACTTGAGAAACTAAGACAGAAGGATCACCTGAATCCAGGAGGTCAAGGCTGCAGTGAATCGTGAATGTGTCTCTGCATTCCAACCTGGGCGACCAAGTGAGACACCAACGCAAACAACAACAACAATTACACAGCTTCTTGTACATGAGGTACCTATGAGAGTACTCCGGCCTCCTTTATGGGCATGTGTTATCTTTAAGCTTAAGATTTACAATTAACTGCCAAAAAAAGTTAAGAGGATCAAAACCATAGAATTAATATTTTGTGTTAAGAATAAGCATGTTCAACAATTGATGAAATTTGAATATGAACCATGGATTAGATATATAGTATTTCATCAATGCTAAATTTTCTGATTTTGAGAATAGTTCTGTGGTTGTGTAAGATAATGTCCTTGTTCTTAGGAAATGTACACAAGTATTTAGGAAAGGAGATATACTGTCTATAGTTTACCCTAAATAATGATTTAGAAAAAAATTATACACACACACACATACACACACACACACACAAATTCTCTGACACTGCTCTCATTGAGAGATGAAGTTTGAATCTGACCATACTTACAACTGCATCAATGAACACAGTATGTCAGGCATGGTGGCTCATGCCTGTTATTCCAGCACTTTAGGAGGCAGAGGTGGGAGGATTGCCTGAGCCCAGGGGTTTGAGACCAGCCTGGGCAGCTTGGTGAGACCTCGTCTCTACAATGAATCAAAAAATTAGCCAGGTGTGGTGGCGCATTTGTAGACCCAGCTACTTGGAAGGTTGAGGCAGAAGGATTGCCTGAACTCAGCAGGCTGAGACTGCAGTAGCTGTGTGTGTGTGCCACTGTACTCTAGCCTGGGTGGCAGAGACTCTGATTCAAAAAATTAAAAAATAAAAAACAAACAACAACAACAAAAAACCAGGGGATGACTGCAGTGACATTATGTGACTTCTAAGGCCAAGCCATAAAATCCATGCATCTTCCCACCTATTCTCTTGGAATGCTCACCCGTAGGACCCCATCTCGGGATACTTGTTCTCAGAACGTAGCTGCTATGTGGAGCCAGATGGAGAAGCCACAAGAAGGGGATTCTATGGATACTCCCAACTGATTTTAGCCTGTATGTCATCCCAGCCTAGGCACCACACATGTGTGCTGTGATGGATCGAATGTTTGCATTCCCCCAAAATTCATATGTTGAATCCCAAACCTCCAATGTGATGTTATTACAAGGTGAGGTCTTTTGCAGGTAATTCGATTTAGATGAGGTCATGAGAATGGAGCCCACATAATGGGTTTGGTGTCCTTATAAGAAAAGGAAAAGTGACCACAGGGCTCTCTTGCTCATTCTTTCTGAGCACATACAAAAAGAAATCATGTGAGCACACAGCAAGATGGTGGTTGTCTGCAAGCCAGGAAATAGCCCCTCACTAAGAACAGAACCTGCTAGTGTCGTAATCTTGGACTTAAGCCACAGCAGCCTACAGCAGCCCAAGCTGACTAAGACAGATGTGAAGAAGTGTCCAGGTGATTCCAGCCCCGCTACCATTCAGACACCCAAGCCACTACAGATTTCCCAGCTGAGGACCCAGACATTACAGAACAGAGACAAGCCATACTTGCTTGCCTCATCAGAGTTTCTGACTTATAAAATCCTTGAGCATAATAAAATTGCTGTGTTTTTGTTTTGTTGGGTTTTTTTTGAGTTGGAGTCTCACTCCATCACCCAAGCTGGAGTGGAGTGGCACACTCACGGCCAGTCCAGGTCGACCTACTGGGCTCCGGCAATCCTTCCGCCTCAACCTTCCAAGTAGCTGAACTATAGGCACAAGTCACCATGTCTGGCTGATTTCTCTATTTATTGTAGACTTGAGGTCTTGCCAAGTTGCCCAGGCTGTTCTCGAACCCTTGGGCTCAGGCAATCCCCTCACTTTGGTCTCCCAAAGTGCTGGGATTACCGCCTTGAGTTACTGCGCCCAGCCACCACTAAGTTTGGAGGCAGTTTGGCATAAAGTAACAGACACCCAACTCAGAACTTTAAGGCACCGTACTGGTTCTTGATGATCTGGAATTCATTTTCTGAGCTAATTAGATTAAAAAGCATTATGATCTTGTAGCTGGGGATTGAAAAAAAAAACAACAACAGACACTGATAGTCCATGGAGTCCCTGGTATGCAGTGACAAAACAAAGCAAGGATTTGAGTGACTAAGCAATGGCTGCCGGAAGACATTTTAGTGAAATGAAAAAGTACAGTAGGGTTAGTTGGTTGCTTCTAAGTACCTGGAGAAGTTGAGAAAAGAGATGATTAGCTCAGACCTTTAAAATCCCGCTGTCAAGTCCAGGTGAGGCACCAGAAATATTCAGTGACTTCCCTGAAAGAAACCCTTATCTTTTATCATCATAGGACTGAAACTTCAGAAAATCAAACTCAAAATCTGATTCCGTAGGTGAATAAATTACAGAGAACATTGAACCCCGGCAGCAGACAGAAGACAATCTCGCTGCTGACCTGCCTGTTGTGCCCTTCAAACATATCTTTCTTTTAATAAATCTACTTTTCTTAAGAAAAAAAGAAAAGAAAATTCAATCTCCAAACTTGCACAGTCTCTTAAAGTCAGGACAATGGTTGGAAAAGAGTGGGGCTTTGAAAACCAGAATGGGGATATACGGGCAGATGCCAATGAAACTGGGAACTTTAAACCCCTAAATACTGCTGGGTCTTCCTTACCCTTAAAATAAGTCCTTCCTCCTTCTAAGGAGGCTAGACTGCCCTTGCTTACAGAGCCTGTAATGACTTCCCCTGATGTAGATGCCTTCCAGGGAACTGCTAATGTGACTCTACTACCTCTCATTGCTTCTCAACCTATAACCAGATCCAAATCCCAGCTGCCACGACAGCCTTCCACAGGCTTCCCCTCTAGCTCCCCCAGTTGCTTACGGGCTGATCCCTATAATAAACTCCTTCTTCCATATCACTCATGGCAGTTCTGCTTTTCTGATCTAGTCCTGACTGATCCATTAGACATAGGGGAGGTAGTCAAAAAAGTTCATTTGATGAGGGGAAAATAGAAAGAGAATGAAATCTCACACCTTAAAATAAGAGGGTAGCATGTTACAAAGTCCATTAGAAACTGTTTCTTTCACGTGGGCCCACTTACTTCTTTTGGAGGAACATAGTCTGGATCTGTGCCTTTGGCTATCGAGAGTCGTAATATTCGGGGAGAAGGATCAGAGAGTGGAAGACTATCTCTTGTTATGTAATCACTGAAGGGCCTATATGCAAACAAAAACATGAAATATTGTAACTGTGGGATAGAGAAACATTGACTGGATTTTTCAATGATACAATCAACCTCCAATCAATTATTTATATTGCTTTTATCTTGGGTATACCTTTCTCCACAATCATTGGGGCTCTATCAGATTATTTCTTAGGATTTTTTTTTTTACTATGAGTCACAGTAAGAAGTACATTATATGTTGTGAGACACTATATATATAAATGTGTGTTTGGATCTCTGAAATAAAATTATCATGATATAAGCCAGGCATGGTGACTCTTGCCTGTAAGTTCAGCATTTCGGGAGGCAGAGGTGGGAGGATTGCTTAAGCCCAGGAATTTGAGACCAGCCTGGGCAACATAGCGAGACCTCATCTCTATGAAAAATAAAATAAAAAAATTACCCGGGTGTGGTGGTGTGTGTCTGTAGTCCTAGCTACTCAGGAGGCTGAGGCAAAAGAATTGCATGATCATGCCACTGCACCCCAGCCTAGGCAACAGAGTGAAACCCTGACTCAAAACAACAACAACAACAACAAAACCCATGAAATAATGTTTAGCCTATACAATGTATTCTGATTTTTACATTTTGATTTGATTTCATTATTTAAAAAAACTAAAATTGATTTCATGGTCTATTATGGATGAGTTGGTGTGAACTTCAGTTTGAAAAATGCCTTACTTCCTACTAAAATCTCATCTTAAATCTCTAAAATAAAAATCTCAGTCATCCCTGAGGGCCCCTCTGGAATGACCAGTCTCTTCTGTATTGTAATTTAGTGTTGGTCACAGCTCCCAGTCAATTGATCAGTTTTCATAAGCGATTCCCCACATATTTCTTTCCTTGATCAAAAACTTACCAATCAGACAAAAAAACCTACAAATCTAACATGGAAAAAGTTTTTCTCAAATATAAGATTACTCTCTTGGGGTAGTCTGTTAAGTTTTTCTTTGGTGAGGGGATTAGCTTTTTAAACTGAGATACAATTGAAATACCATAAAATTGACCCTTTTAAAGTATACAAGTCTGTGCTTAGTCAGCAATATATACAATGACCGCCACTACCTAATTGCAGAACATTTTCATCAACCCGAAAAGAAGCCCCATACCTATTAGCAGACACTTCCCATAACCATATCCTCTAACTCCTGGGTACCACTCATCTATTCTAGTCTCTATGGATTTGCCTCCTCTGAAATTTCAAACAAATGGAATCATACAAATATATGGGCTTTTGTGTCTGACTTCTTTCACTTAGCATGCTTTGAAGACTCATGTATCAGTAGTTTAATACTTTTTATGGCTGAATAATATTCTGTGATGTGGATTTGCCACATTTTGTTTATCCATTCATTACACATTGAGGAACATTTGAGTTGTTGCCATTATTATGGAAAATGCTGCTATGAATACATGCGTACAAGTTTTTGTGTGAATATATGTTTTCAATTCCTTTAGGTACTTGGATGAATTGTATGGCAACTCTAACATTTTGAGGAACTGTGAAACTGTTTTCTCTATCAGTTACACCATTTTACAGTCCCACCACCAATGTATAATGGTTTCAATTTCTCCATATCCTTGACAACATGCTATTTTCTGTTAGTGATTAATCATTATGATATTATCACCATTCTTATGGATGTGAAGTGGTATGCTAATGCTTTTGAAAGGTAAGAACCCCAAGAATAGAGGAACTTGATAAAATAATTCTCACAATAGTGCAGCCATTTTGCCTCAGCCCTGGCCTCTCATGCTTTGTGGAGCAGTTTTGCTGACCAGCCTATTCTTTTACTCTTTAATCATTAGCAAGAAACAGAACAGAATCTCCTGGGGTTAGGACCTGTATTTATTCTAAGACCTTTAAGCAACTCCAGTCCTAATTATTCTTCTTCTAGGCATCGGTGCTTCTGATAACGATGTATTCAGTCTACTGTTTACCCACCTCCAGCCCACCACCTGGAGTCGTGAGATAATGGTGCCTGGTGATGTCAAGATGCAAGACTTATGCAACTTCTGTGATCTACATCAAAGAATGCCACTCTGGGCATTCTTCCTAGCGGCAAACTCCCCTTCAAGAGTCTTAAATACACTCAGTTCCCCAGCCATCGAGGCCACACTTGCCTATGAACGTTGGCTCCTTTCTGTCTGTAGAAAGTGGATAAAAAACTTTACTTCTTTCTCCTTTGCAAATCTTTGCATTATCCCCAGGGCACCAGCTGCCTTGCCTCAGTTTACCCTTTCAGATTTTAACTTGCATTTCCAGGATGGTTAATGATGTGAGTATCTTTTTATGTGCTTTTTGCTCATTTGAATATATTTTTTAGAGAAATGTCTTTTCAAATCCTTTGTCCATTTGAAAAATTGGGCTATTTGTACAGGTTTCAGAATTCTTTATATGCAGGGGGGTGCCAAAAAATGCATACATATTTTAAGTATGACATTTACGCAAAAGATGGCATTGATCAAATGAATGCTACCATCACCACATGACAGGCAGGACAGTCAAAGAAAATGGCAAAAGCACAGTTGAGCAAATGTCATATTACACATTGCTACCATAATTCAATTTTCAACTTTGAAAAGTAATACATAGATAACATTTCTTAAAATTTGTATACATTTTTGGCACCTCCTGTGTATGTAGATATATATTTTTTAGAGTGTGGGGTACATGTGTGAATTTGCTGCATAAGTATATTGCATGAGGGCGAGATTTGGGCTTCTAGGGAGCCCTCTTTCCTCCTAGTGGAGGACATGGTACCCAATGGTGTGTCCATGTGCTCAACATTTAGTGCCCACTTATGAATGAGAACATGCGGTGCTCAGCTTTTTGTTTCTGTGATAGATCACTTAGAATGATTATCACCAGTTGAACCCATGTTGCTGCATGAATATATTCTGAATACTATTAATAGTCTCTTATCAGATATACGGTTTGCAAAAATTTCTTCCTTTTTGCGAGTTGTCTTTTCTCTTTCTTGGTAGTGTCCTTTGATACACCAAAGTTACTTTTGGTGAATACAAAGTCCAGTGTATTTTTTCTTTTGTCACGTGTGCGGTTGATGTCATGTATAAGAAACCATTGCCTAATTCAAGATCTCAGAGTTCTATGCCTGTTTTCTTCTAAGAGTTTTACAGTTTTAGCTCTTACATTTAAGTCTGTGATCAATTCTGAGTTAATTTTTGTGTATGATGTGAGGTAGGAGTTCATCTTCATTCTTTTGCATTTCGTGAATATCCAGTTATCCCAGCAAAGTTTGTTGAAAAGACTATTTTTCCCCATTAAATTGTCTTGACCCCCTTGTCAAAAACCAATTGATCATAAATGTCAGGGTTTAATTCTGGACTATCAGTTCTATTCCATTGATCTAAACATCTATCTTTATGCCAGTGACACATTGTCTTGATTACTGCAAAATTAGAAGTTTTGAAATAAACTGTGTTTCCAACCTTGTTCTTTTTCTTCAAGAATGTTTTTACTATTTTAGGTTTCTTGCAATTTCTCAAGCATTTCTTTCTTTTTTTTCTTTTAAAATAAGCTATCTCTTATAGGAAATCATGCATTTCTATATGAATTTAAGAATCATTTTGTCAATTTCCTCTCCTAAAAGACAGCTGGAATTTTAATAAGATTGCATAGAATCTATAGGTCAATCTGGGGAGAAATGTCTTCTTAACAAAATTAAGGCCTCCAATCAATGGACAGAAAATGCTTTTCCATTTATGTTTTCTTTGATTTCTTTCAATACTGTTTGTAGTTTTTAATGTACATGTTTTGCACATCTTTTGTTATATTTATTTCTAAATATTTTGCTCTTTCATTACTAAAATACACATAACATATATTTTATCATTTTAACTATCTTTAAGTGTATACAGTTGTGGTGTTATGTGCATTCACGTTGTTATGCAACAAATCTCCAGAACTCTTGTCATCATGCAAAACTCTATACCCATTAAACTTTTCATTTCTCCCTCCCCCATTCCTTGGCAACAGCTACTTTCTGTCTTCAAAAATCTGGCTACATTTGGTACCTCATACAGGTGGAATCATACAGTGCTTATCTTTTTTTGTATGACTGGCTTGTTTCATTTCACATAATGTCCTCCACGTTCATCCATGCTGTAGAATGTGTCAGAATTTTCTAAATTTAAAGGTGGAGCAATATTCCATTGCATGTACGATTTTGTTCTTTGTGATGCTACTGCAAACAGAATTGTTTCCTTAATTTCATTTTTAGATCATTCATTGCTAGTAGATAGATAAACAATTGGTTTTTGTGTGTTGATCCTGGGTTCTGCACCTTCCTGAATTCATTCATTAGCGCTAATAGTTTTTATATGGATTTCTTAAGGTTTTCTATGTACTAGATCGTGTAATTTGTGAAGAGATAGTTTTACTTCTTTCTATCCAATCTGGATGTCTTTTACTTACTTTTCATGCCTAATTTCTCTGGTTAGAATCTCCACTATAATGCCGAATAGAAATAGAGCTGACAACCTTGCTTTGTTCCTAATCTTAGGGAGAAAGCATTCAGCCTTTCACCATTATGTTAGCTGTGGGTTTTTTGTAGATGCACTTTATCAAGTTGAGGAAGTTCCCTTATACATCTAGTTTGTTGAGCATTTTATCATCAAAGTGTGTTGAATTTTGTCAAATGCTGAGTCAATTAAGATGACCATGTATGTTTTGTTTTTTTCATTCTAATTATTTGGTGTATTACATTGATTTCAGTATTTTAAACTCAACAAATTCTCACATTCCTGGGTTAAAGCCAACTTGGCCATGGTATATAATTTTTTAGATATCTTGTTGAATTTGATTTGTTAATATTTTGATATGAATTTGTTGCATGTACATTTGGATTTGGTTTGCTAGTATAGTGTTTTGATGTGGATTGTAGCATGAATACTTATAAGAAATATTGGTCTACAGTTTTCTTGTCTTGTAATAGCCTGGTTTGGTATCAGAATAATCCAGTCCTCATCGAATGAGTTGGAAAGTGTGCTGTATTTTAAAAGAATCTGAAAGAATGGTGTTAATTCTTCTCTAAACATCTCATAGGCTGGGTGTGGTGGCTCATGCCAGTAAATCCAGCAAGTTGGGAGGCGGAGGTGAGAGGATTGACTGAGTTCAGGGGTTTGAGACCAACCTGGGTAACATGATGAGACCTCACCTCTACAATAAATCAAAAAATTAGCTGGGCTGATTTTTTTATTTTGGTAGAGATGAGGTTTCACTACATTTCCCAGGCTGGTCTAGAACTCCTGGACTAAAGCAATCTTCCCACCTTAACCTCCCAAAGTTCTGGGATTACAGGCACGAGACACTGTCTGGCCTCTAGTAACAATGTTTATCCTAAAGTCTATATTGTCTGATAATGTATGCCCATTCCAGGTCTTCTTTGGTTGGTTTGTATGATGTATCTTTTTCCATCCTTTTATTTTCAGCCTGTTTCTTTGAATTGAAAGGATGACTCTTAGAGTGAACATATAGTTGAGTACATGTTTTCTAAAAAATCGTTCTGAGCCGGGGGCAGGGGCTCATGCCTGTAATCTCAGCATTTTGGGAGGTGAGGCAAAAGGACTGCCTGAACTCAGGGTTCGAGACCAGCCTGGGCAACTTGGCGAGACCTCGTCTCTACAATAAATCAAAAAATTAACCAGGTGTGGTGACACGTGCCTGGGGTTTCAGCTACATGGAAGGCTGAGGTGGCCCAGGTGGTCAAGCCTGTAGTGGCTGTGATCGTGCCACTGACCCCCAGTCTGGGCGACAGAGTAAGACTCCAACTCAAAATAATTTTTAAAAAAAATCCATTCTGTCAGTTCTTGCCTTTTGCTTGGAGTGTTCAACTCATTTACCTTTAATTATTTGTTTATAAGCCTATTTTCAGAGACAAAGTTTCATTCTGTCACCCAGGCTGGAATGCACTGGCCCAATCATAGCTCACTGTAACACTGAACTGCTGAGCTTAAGCAATCCTCTCATCTGAACCTCCGGAGTAGCAGGAACTACAGGCATGTACCATCATGGCTGGCTAATTAAAAAAAATTTTTTTGGCTGGACTTAGTGGCTCGGCCTGTAATCCCAGCACTTTGGGAGACCAAGGTGAATGGACTGCCTGAGTCTGCAGGTTAGAGACCAGCCTGGGCAACTTGGCGAGACCTCGTCTCTACAAAAAAATAAAAAATTAGCCAGGCGTGGTAGCACACGCCTGTAGTTCCGGCAACTTGGCAGAGGCACAAGGATCGCCTGAGCCCAGCAGGTCGAGTTTGCAGTGGTCAGGACCGTGCCACTGCACTCCAGCCTGGGCGACGGAGTGAGACTCCAACTCAAAAAAAAATTTTTTTTAATGAGATAGGGTCTTGGCTATATTTCCCAAACTGGTCTCAAACTCCTGGCCTTAAACAATGCTCCTTTCTCAGTTTCCCAAAACTCTAGGATTACAGATGTGAACCATGGCATCTGCCTCAATTTATTTATATTTAATGTAATTATTTATAAGATAACATTTATGCTTGTTATTTATTTTCTATATGTTATACCTTTTTTTGTTTCCTTATTTTTCCATTACTTCCTTTGTTTATGTTAGATATTTTCTAGCATACCATTTGAATTCCCTTGCTATTTATTTTACTCTATTTGTTGTTTGTTTGTGTTTTTTGAGATAGGGTCTTACTCTGTTGCCCAGGCTGGAGTGCAGGGGTAGAGTCATGCACTCAACCTCTTCAGCTCAAGTGATCCTTCCACCTCAGCCTGGACTACAATACCTAGGACTACAGCCATGTGCCACCATGCCCAGTTGATTTTTTAATTATTTTGTAAAGATGAGGTCTTACTATGCTGCCCAGCTTGTCTCAAACTCCTGGTTTCAAATGAGCCTCCCACCTTGGCCTCCCAAAGTGCTTGGATTACTGGCATGAGCAACTATGCCCAGCCTAGTTTACTATATTGTAAAAATTATTTGTTTAGTTGCTTCTTTGTACATCTTATACCAATCTAGTTCATATTAATATCAAATTAATTTCTATAGTGTAGAATAACTTTGCTCCCATATAGCTCCATTCCCTTCTACACCTTTGTGCTTTTAATTTTTTTGTATATCATATGTCCATCAATACAGATTTATAATTATTGCTTCAGGCAGCTGTCTCTTAAACCAGGTAAAAGAATAAGAGTTGTAGTGACCATGAGCATGCCACTGCCTTCCAGCCTGGGCAACAGAGTGAGACTCCGATTCAAAAAAAAAAAAAAAAAGAATAAGAGTTACAAACAAAAAATACATTTACACTGTATTTTATATTTATCTATAAGTTAGCTGGATTGGTGCCATTTATTTCTGCATTTGAATTCTAGTTATTGCCTAGCATCCTTAGATCTTAGTCAGGACTCTAGTATTTCTTGGAGAGCAGGTCTGCTGGCTATTGATTCTTTCAGTGTTTGTTTATCTGGGAATGTTTTAACTGCTCCTTCATTTTTGAAATATAGTTTTGCTAAATAGAATATTCTTGGCTGACAATCTTTTTCTTTCAGTGCTTTAAATATGGGTCATCCAGTCGGGCGCAGTGGCTCACACCTGTAATCTCCGCACTTTGGGAGGCTGTGGCAAGAGGATTCAAGATCAGCCTGGGCAGCATAGCAAGACCTCATCTCTCCCCCAAAAAACTTTAAAATAGCTGGGCATGGTGTCTTGTGCCTATAGTCCCAGCTACTCGGGAGGCTGACACAGAAGGATTACCTGAGTCCCGGAGGTTGAGGCCATGGTGAGCTGTGATCATGTCACTGCCCTCCTGTCTGGGTGACAGAGTGAGACCCCAACTCAATAAATAAATACATAAACAAATAAATAAAAGTCATCCCACTGCCTTCTGGCCTTCATGGTTTTTTTATGAGAGTCACTTTTTAATCTTACTACAGATCCTTTCTCTTGTTTTTGAGTCAGAGTCTCACTCTGTTGTCCGGGCTGGAGCACAGTGGCACACTCACAGCCACTGCCGCCTCGACCTGCTGGGCTCAGGCAATCCTTCTACCTCAGCCTTCTAAATAGCTGGAACTACGGGTGCATGCCACCAGGCCTGGCTAATTTTTTTGTTTATTGTAGAGACAAGGTCTTGCCAAGTTGTCCCGACTGATCTTGATCCCCTGGGCACGGGCAATCCTCTTGCCTCGGCCTCCCAAAGTGCTGGGATGACAGGCATGCACCACCACGCCTGAGTTTGCAGATCCTTTCTATGTGATGAGTTTCTTCTCTCTTTCTAGCTGTTGACAGTTTGACTATGATGTGTCATGTTGTTGATCTCTCTGAGTTTATCCTACCTGGAGTATATTGAGTTTCATGGATGTGTAACACTTTTCATCAAATTTGGGATACTTGTGGCCATTATATCTTCACATATACCTTCTGTCCTTTTTTTTTTTTTTTTGAGTCAGAGTCTCACTCTGTCACCCAGGTTGGAGTGCAGTGGCACGCTCATGGCCATCGCAGCCTCGACCTACTGGGCTCAGGCGATCCTTTTGCCTCAGCCTTCCGAGTAGCTGGGACTACAGGCATATGCCACCAAGCCTGGTTGATTTTTGGATTTATTGTAGAGATGAGGTCTCACCAAGTTACCCAGGCTGGTCTCGAACCCGTGGGCTCAGGCAATCCTCTCACCTCGGCCTCCCAAAGGGCTGGGAGACTGAGCCACTGCACCTGGTCTCCTTCTGTCCTTATACCTGTCTTCTCACCTGTGGGATTCCCATTATGGCTGTAGATGCTCTTGATGATGTTCCAGTAGTCTCCAAGACTGTTATTTTACTTCACTCTTTTTTCTTTTGGTTCCTCGGACTTGATCATCCCATTTCATCTGTGTTCAAGTTTGCAGGTTCCTTCTTCTACCTGATCAAATCCGCTATTGAGTCCTTCTAGTGAATCAGCTAAAATATATGCCACAAGTCCAAGCTCACCCAGTGCGTGTATTAGCTAACTCCATATATCTTCACTAAGCACCCACGTTTTCCTCCTCACACAGTTCTAACAAGCTAGGTCATCTGTTTCCAATCACAGAATCCCCAAACGGATGCTGGTTGGAGACTATTTCCTTGACAGCAAGAGAAGTGACAGAAAACCTTGAGAAGAAAATATCTCATAATTTGAAAGCATAGAAGTCAGACCATTTAGCCTAAGGAAAAACTTTGCTTCATACTTTAAACAACTCCCAAGTGGTTTCCTGTATTAAAGTATATTAAGCCGATGGACAATGGCTACATGTTTGTTCAGTAACAGAAAAATCTGGTTAGGGAAGCAGGGAAACATAAACTTTTAAAAAATACAAAACACTCAAAGAGATTTCATTGATATGAAATGTCAAACTGAGGTTTCTAGTGATAAAGTATTCCTTTGTTTATAATACAGCTGCATAACTACCAAATGTCTATGTATAATAACCAAGTTAGCAGATTTTATTGAATGAATTGATAAGTAATTGAAGAAATTTATGGCAGGAATTGGGCCTCCTTTCACAAAGTTGTATGATGGAAAAGACTCAAGTTGTCCAGTCCCACTTATCTCTGAATGTAGGAATCTTCTCCAAAATCTGTGTAAAGTGATCATTCCAGCCTGGGCTTGAAAACATTCAGGGTTAGTGTGGAATGGTGGCTCACTTTCCATAACTGAGTGGTTTCCATTACCAGACAGCTAGTCAGAAAGACTTTCCTATACTTAGCTGACGTCTGCTGCTCTGTAAATGTTTTATTTCTTCTTCTGGTACCAACATAAAATAATTTTACTTCCACTTCTTTTTCCAGATGCCAACCGTTTAAAAAACATCTGAACACAGTTGTTACCACTTCCATGGCCTTTTCTTAAACCAAGCCTGTCATTTCCCTTATTTTTCATATAACATAGTTTTTAGAAGCCTCAACGTCTCATTTATCCCCCTCTGAATAGCCTCAAATTTATTATGTTTATTTATTTTATTTTATTTTTTTGAGTTGGAGTCTCACTCTGTTGCCCAGGCTGGAGTGCAGTGGCACGCTCACAGCCACTGCAGCCTCGACCTGCTGGGCTCAGGAGAGCCTTCCACCTCAGCCTTCCAAGTAGCTGGAACTACAGGCACATACCACCACACCTGGCTAATTTTTTGATTTATTGTAGAGATGAGGGCTCACCAAGTTGCCCAGGCTGGTCTCAAACCTGTGACCTCAGGCAATCCTCTCACCTCAGCCACCCAAAGTGCTGGAATTATAGGCATGAGCCACCATGCCCAGCTTTTTATTGGTTTCTTAAGGTGTAACATCCATAACTGTACACAGGTACGTAATGTGTTCTAATTAAAGTAGCACAGTCACCCTATTGCCTCTCCGTAATTACACACAGCACCTATTCAGCTAATGCAATCTAACATTTCCAACAACCACCTCACAATCTTAGCTCCCATGGAAAAGGTATCATCTTGCTGTCTTTTAAAAACAAGGAGAAATTCAGCATTCAAAGCAAATGGAACATCATCTACAAAGTCTAAGGGACTCAAGACAACATCAAGTTCTACAAATTGCAAAAGTCTGTGATGTTTCATTTCTGTATTTCCTCTCTCAATATACCATTGTTGCAAATATTTGGGTGATTTTTTTTCCCCTGAAGCTTTGAAACACAATTGGACTTTTAGTTCATGAAATTGCATGCATGAAAATTAGTACAACAAGATTGAGACATGTAACCAATTTAGATTAGGATTCACGGGGATTCTGAAGATACTCCACCTATTTGGAAGATAGCGTCTTTTGAATCTTTTGGGCTGTGCCAGCCTCTGGATCCTTCTGGAAGGCTGGCTAACCAATGCCGGAGGAGAGATAGCCCAGATTACAGATTCTCTTCCACAGCTGTAGTAATATTGAGCCCTGCAAATTGTAGAAGAGAAAAAGAGTGAGTAAAACATACACGAATCCAAAGTATCAGAGTATTTTCCAACATTGATTCTCAGGCCTGGAGAAGCAGGTATGACCGTTGACCTCCTTATTGCTGACCTATTTCCCACAGGGGGAGAAGTGAATTGCTTTAGAAATGATGATAGCTATCAAGTTTTCAGCTGGCTTCCATTATCTTACTCCAAACAGATAATTTGCTGAAATAAATAAAAGGTTATCAGGCTTGGCGTGGTGGCTCACACCTATAATCCCAGCACCTTGAGGCAGGAGATCACTTGAGGCCAGGAGTTTGTAAACAGTCAGGGCAACATAGTGAGACAGCATCTCTACAAAAATATTTAAAAATTAGCCAATCATGGTGGCACACACCTGTAATCACAGCTACTCAGGAGGCTGAGGCAGGAAGATTGCTTGAGCCCAGGAGTTAAGGTTATGGTGAGCTATAGTCACACAACTATAATAAGCCTGAGTGACAGAGTCCGACTCTATCTCTAAAAAGATTAGTAAATAAGTTAATTAAATAAATAAATAGTATCTGCTAAATAGACCAAAAAAATACTGATGAAAAGAGAACATTTGCTGCTTTTAAAATCAAATACTTCCTTTAGCATCTATATAAATAATTTAAATTTTACAACATTTTTAGTTTACAGCATGAATTATATTGGCACTTTTCTTTGTGTTAAAGAACTCTGAGTTCAGAAATAAATTCTACTTGATCATGTGCGTAGCTTATTTAATCATTATTGGGGTTTGTTAACTGAGATTTTGTTGAGGATAAGTAATAATATTGTTCTTCTTATCACTCCTGCCTGTCGATATTTCCTTATCAAAATATATTATATCATAGTGGAAAAGAAAGTGACATTGGCTACTTCAGACCGTGTTCACTCAGATTTCCATCCCACTTTTTCTTTTATTAATTTTCTTTTTTCTTTTTTTGAGTCAGAATCTCACTCTGTCGCCCAGGCTGGAGTGCAGTGCCACGCTCACCATCACTGCAGCCTTGACCTGCTGGACTCAGGCGATCCTTCTACCTCAGCCTTCCAAGTAGGTAGAACTACATGCACGTGCCACCACACCTGGCTAATTTTTTGATTTATTGTAGAGAGGAGGTCTCACCAAGTTGCCCAGGCTGGTCTCAAACCAATGGGCTCAGGCAATTCTCTCACCTTGGCCTGCCAAAGTGTTGGAATTACAGGCGTGAGCCATTGCACCTGGCTATTGCTTCTATATTTTTCAAAGGACCTCTGTTCCTTTATGATAGGGACCTTCATCCCTCTGCCCAAGCCTCTACCGACTAAATAGTTGTGGTAAGTACTAGGAAGGCATTGGCTATGTAGCAGACAGAGGCTTCCTAGGTAGGCGTGTGAGGAGGTAGAAAGTTACATCGAAGACAATAGTTAGGGAAGGGCTCTCAGCAAAGCTGACACCTAAGTTGAGACTTTAAGGACCAGAAGATCTTAGTCATTCAAAAATTAAGGAAAACATTCTAGGCAGAGAAGGAAATATGAAAAAAGTCTTAAGATGAGAAATATTTTGGTATGGTCAAGAAATAAACAACTTAAAAATAAAAATAGCTGGGTACAGTGGCTCACGCCTGTAATCCCAGCACCATGGGAAGCTGAAGGTGAGAGGATTGCCTGAGTTCATGGGATCAAGACCAGCCTGGGCAACTTGGCAAGACTTCATCTCTACAATAAATCCCCAAATTAGCCGGGCATGGTGGTGTGTGCCTATAGTTCTGGCTACTTGGAAGGCTGAGGTGGAGGGATCGTCTGAACCCAGCAGGTTGAGGCTGTGGTGGCCATGAACGTGCCACTGCACTCCAGCCTGGGTGACAGAGTGAGACTCCAACTCAAATAAGTAAATAAATAAATAAATAATCACACATTATATGTACAGTTTTGCACTCAAAAAAAATTTTTTTTTTCTTTCGAGTCATAGTCTTTGCTGCCCAGACAGAAGTATTGTAGCATAATATGGCTACCACAGCCTTTACCTGCTGGGTTCAGGCTATCCTTCCACCTCAGCTTTTCAAGTATCCAGAAGTACAGGCATGTGTCATCACGTCCAGCTAATTTTTTGTATAGACAAGGTCTCACTGAGTTGCCCAGGCTGGTCTCGAACCCCTGGGCTCAGGCAATCCTCTCGCCTTCACTTTCCAAAGTACCGGGATTACAGGTGTGAGTCACTGTGCCTGGCCTTGTGTTCAATTTTTTCACTTAGTATTACAGCATAAGCCTTTCTTTGTCTCATGAAATATAAATAATAATCTTTTAAAATTAAATGACTTAGGTGAATTAAAACACTTAGAAGAGAGGTTCGCTTCCAGACATGATGGAATAATAAGGATTAGATTTATCTCTAGACTAAACACATTTCTGGTACCATTTTTTTAAAAAACTTAAAAGCAATTCTCAAAAATGGGCAAAAGATTTGTATGTACATTTTTCCAAAGAAAACATTCAAATGTCAATAAGTACTCAGCACTCAAAGTCATTAAGGATAAGCAAATCAATACCACTTCACACACACTAGGATGCTACATCAAAAAGATAACAAGTGTTGGTAAAGATGTGGAAATATTGGAACCCTCATCCATTGCTGGTGGGATTATAAAATGATACAGTCACTTTGGAAAAGAGTCAGGCAGTTCCTCAACAAGTGAAACATAGAGTTACCATAGGAAAACAGCAAATAACTTGCCCTACATGTAAGAGAAATAAAAGCATATATCTACACAAAAGCTTGCACACAAATGATCATAGAAGCATTATTATTATTATTATTTTTGCCAAAAAGTAGAAACAACCCAATGTCTAACAACTGATAAGTGGATAAATGAAAGGTACCAGAGCCATACAATGAAATATTAGTTAGTTACAAAAAGAAATGAAATGCTACAATGTACATAAATCTTGAAAACACTGTGCTAAGTAAAAGAAGGCAATCACAAAGGAGAATGTATTGTATGGCTGTACTTACATGAAATGTCCAAAATAGGCAGATTTATAGAAACAGAAAGTAGATTTGTGGTTACTTAGGACTTATGCGAGAAGTTGAAGGGGAATAGGAATAGACAGTTACTAGGTTTCATGTTTCTTTTAGGGAAGACAAAATGTTCTAAAGTTAGATTTTGGCAGTGGGTACACACCCCTGTGAATTCACTAAAAAACACGGAATGAAGGCTGAGGTGAGAGGATTGCCTGAGACCGCGGGTTCGAGACCCGCCTGGGCAGCGAGACCTCATCTCTAAAATAAATAAAAAAATCAGCTGGGCGTGGTAGTGCATGCCTGTAATTCCGGCTACTTGGAAGGCTGAGGCGGAAGGATTGCCGGAGTCCAGCAGGTCAAGGCTGCAGTGGCCGGAAGCGGCCACTGCACTCCAGTCTGGGCGACCGAGTGAGACTCCAACTCAAAAAAAAAAAACAAAACACTGAATGAAACACTTTAAATGAGTGAATTACATGGTAAGTAGATGAATCTCAATAAAACTTTTTAAAGTAAGAAAGAAAAGAAAGCTTCAAAGGATCAAATTGTTTTAGAAATAATGTAACGATGTCCCAAAACAAAGCTCAAGAATATTTATAGCAACACAAAAACATTTGGGAACTAGTAAGGTAAAATGCATCATACCCAATAAAGAATCTCCAGGTATACAAAGAAGCAGTAAACTATGGCCCACAATGAGAAAAATCAATCATTAGAAACGTATCCAGAAATAACATAAATTTAGTAGGTAAGAACTTGAAAACAGCTATTGTAACTAAATTGCCTATATTCAAGAAGGTGAAGAAATGCTTGAGCATGTTAAGCAGAAACAAAATATAAAAATAACCAAATTGAACTTCTAGAGATGAAAACTACAGTGTAAGAAATGAAAAATACCCTGAGTGAAAATAATAATATACTTTTTACTGCAGAAGAAAACATTAGTGAAGACAGACAAATACAACACAGAGGTGGGGGGAAATAGATTCAATGAGATGTGGGGCAACTTCAAGCAGGCTAATATATGTATAATTAGTATCCACAAAAAAGATGGCAAAGCAGGACAAATATGTGAGGAAATAATGACTGAAAAACTTCTAAATTAGATGACATTCATAAACTTAAATATCTAAGTTCAATGAACCCCAAACAAAAGAAATGAAGAAATATCAAGGCACCTCATAATTAAATTTTTAAAAAGCAGAGACAAAGAGAAAATCATTGAAGTAGCCAGAGATACAAGACACATTATTTGCAAAGAAACAAAGTATAACAACTAGTGTCTCATCAAAAGCAATGGCGATATGACATTCTATGCACACTGAAAATATAGTTCAAAAGGAAAGTGAAATTAAAAAGTTTTCAGATATGCAAAAGCTGAAAGAATTCAGCAGCAGCAACCCTGGACTAAAAGAAGTATTAAAGAAAGTCCTCCAGGAAGAAAAATAAAATAAGATGACATCTGGAGTTACACAAAGAAATGTAGAATATGGAAAATGGAAGGAATGTGCATAAACTTAAAGTTTTTTTCTTATTTTAAAAAATTTCTTTAAAAGACTATTTAAAGTAAAAATAACAACAATGTATCGTAAGGTTCATAACATATGTAGAAGTAAAATGTATGATGGCGACAACACAAAGACCAAAATGAGGAAATGGAAATACACCATGATAAGGCTCTTATGCTAAACAAGAAGTGGTATAATATTACTTGAAGATACACTGATAAGTTAAAGATGTATATTATAAGTCCTATAGTAATCACTAAAAATAAAAAGAGTGAATAAACTAACAAAGAAGACAAAATGGAACCCTAAAAATATCAATTAATGTAAAAGGAAAAAAAGAGGAAAAAAGGAACCAAAAAAGGTGTAATAAACAGAACACAAACAGGAAGACAGTAGTTTTAAACCAAAACATATCAGTACTTACATTAAATGTAAGTGATCTAAACACCACAATTAAAAAACAGATCACCAGACTGGAGGAAAAAGCAAGACCTGTTACATGCTGCCTGTAACAAATATACTTTTAATATAAAGAAACAAATAGATTAAAAGTAAAGGGATGAAAAAAATATATGTCATGGTAACAATAATGAAAAGATAGCTGACATAGTTATATTAACAACAAAGTAGACCTGAACAAACATGAAATTAATTTGTTTCAAATACACCTTACACACATAGCAAAGGTATTTGTATACAATATTTTATTTTACTTTTATTTTTATTTTTATTTTTTTTGAGTTGGAGTCTCACTCTGTCACCCAGACTGGAGT